>NC_051851.1:166010195-166311731 GCF_905115235.1 Hermetia illucens
AACTCTTTTCTCTTCCAAATGTCTGTTTTCCTTTCTGCAATTTTCTATTAAGGATTAGATTGTTACTTCATTCGAGATTCCATGGTTATAGCTTTTTTCAACTTTGTCTTAGCTGACTTTAGGCTACCACATGTATTCAGCGTTTGTTACCATTGATTCCTAAAAATTTACCTGAAGAAAACTAATAGGATATTTCCATATTTTCACTATCTCTACGAAAAATCATTGGAGAAAGGAGCTCATCAGTGGACAATAGAGAAAGATGTCGAACTACTTCTCGCTGAGAGTCGATCCTGCAATATTTTCATGTAGCTCCACTTTAGAACCACTGTTTGCCAGATTGTTGATAATGGCTTTTTTGTTTCCCCAGGGCTCAAAATACGAAGTCAGGTTTATTATATTATTGCCAGTAATCCCTGTCAGCTTAGTTCAAATATTTGAAGCAAGAAATCGCAGCCCATTAAAACCCCCGCCCTTAAGACACCATGAAGATCGATATTATGAAGAGCAAATATCGGTGACGGAATTTCAGTCCTGCCAAGATCCAATTTGAGTTTCAAGTTCGTCAGAGAAAAGAGCAATTTTGATAGCAAAATTCTCCGTTCCATCGGTCGTCCCAACAACAGGATGTGGAACGACAGTTGAATTATGAAACCAACCGAATTTGGGTGGCGAAAGCTCTTCAGCCCCGCTAGTAGGAATATACGCAACATGCCATTGACGGCAAATGACAATGAAGGGATGATCTCTTTGAAGGCCGATGCTGGTCAGTCCTCTGGTTATATACACCCACGAAATAAACCCTGAACCATGATCATCTTTATCGAGATGTTTCTCATTCTGGAACGAAATTTGCAGTTGGTATTCTTCCTGATATCGGCCTTACAGTTCTTGCTAGCATCAGTTCGGCACCAATTTCTTGTTTGCTTTCAGCATGTTCTCTAAAATATAGGAGCGCCGTGAAGCAGGCAGAAGAGAGATGCTCTACCCAACCCAAAAGAAGGGAGAGGGATGCTCTACCCAACCCCGCAACCTAATCTCGCTTGAAACCAAAATGACCAGCTTGTAGCGCTGAAACTCTTGCTCAACTCCACAGACTAATTCGTGTTCCTTCACGAAGTCCAAGGGCGGTTATTGGTAAACCCCCATTAGAGATATGGATAACGTTTCTCTTTTTTCCTTTTAGTCTCCTTCTATCTGTTGTTTGGAGTACTTTAGGTCATTCCTTAACTCTAAAGGATGCAGTGAGAGTGTTTGCTGTTGATAAAACAGGTAATGTTTTGAATCATTCACTGAGACGCCTATATGCTACAAGGCCATTCAAACTATAATGACTCCTTTCTCTTTCCTTTTCAACCGAGGCTGGAACCGTACGTGGTAGGGTTTGGTTTGAGATCTGAGGTGTGCCACTTTTGGCATATTTTCCGAAATCAAGTTAATCTAAAAAAATCTTACCAGTATCAATTTCATTGACGGAAGAGGGTGGTTCTCTTCTGAACTTCGTGGAAAAGGTTGTCACCTGCCCTTGCAAATAGTTGTCTACACCCACTTAAATTATGGGGCAGTGTTGCTACTGTAACAGAAGTTTACTGCTTATACTCGTATATCTAACTCGAAAGAGTCGGGTTTCATCCAAACTTACGGTTGTAATAAATATGAGTAGAAAGACTGCCATAGGAAGCATTTTACGGCAGGACCCCATATGCTTAGGTTGCATATTATATGATCCCAGCAGGCAGCCAAGCGACCATCTGAGGCAGTTGGGTTCGACCAGGCGAACTTTTACTTTCTTGGGGAAAGGCAGAGGAACTCGTTACGCACGGAGGGTTGAGGGATCGCATCCCACTTTTGACAAGCAAAAAAGTTGATGCGCGTCGTCTACAACTCCATAGTAAAGCACACAATCAGGAGGTGGTGGCTTCCCGAGAGACAGTACGACACACCGACGGAACTCGGATAGCTCCACGTCTATGTACTTACGCAAGGCGTTTAGGATACACTTCCTTGTCAGGAGCACCAGCCTATACCTCTGCACCGTAGAGCAGAACAGACTGTGTTGAGCTCATCAAGAGGCGTTCTCTGTCAGACGTAGGACACCCATGTTTGCCTTAACCGACTTAACGCCTAAAATCTAGTTACAGCCTTGTCCGGTGCTGTTGTAATTCAGTAAGTCAGTCCAAGGTACTTTATCAAACTGACCAGGCGCGACTCTTCTGGCAAGGCGAATCTAAGCAGACTATCATAGGAAGCGTTCCAAAGGTTCGACCCTAGAATGAATCTCTACGACAACCCCCGACCTCCATCCTTCTCTCGTCCTCTAGCGTCTCAGGAACAGCATCAACCGTGCCGACCTGCGCTCTGTATAAGTCTCGGGCAGCACGTATAGCTTCAGACAGTCTGCTTGTAATGATCTTTTCGAACACTTCCTCGGTAATGTTAAACATACAAAGTGATCGGTATGAAGATGTCAGGTCAGGGTCGCCTTTCCCTTTGCTGATCAGCGCAGGACTCGCCTTTCCTTTTGCTGGCCAGGGCAAACCTCGCCACCTTCTAACTAGAAAAGAAAATGCTCTTTCTTTGACAAGCATCGAATACGCCGTGCAGTAGATCTGGCCGATGTTGGAACACCAAGTTATATACCTCTGCCAGGATATCATCGGGGCCCGGCGGCTCCTCGTTATTCACGGAGAGCAGTAGGTCTGGCCGATGTTGAAGTACCAGGTTATATGGTATACCTCTGCCGGAATACCGTCGTGCCTTGACGCTTTCTTGTTATTTGTGGATAAAATTGCCTTTTCCAACTGTTTTAAACCAGGAAATCTCTAGACTGGTATGGAAATGCCTTATTGAATTGAATACGCCTAGTTTAGATAATTTGTCTTGTATACTCGAAGTTTCACGTCAAATTGGTTTGAAAATGCAATGAAGCAGCAGATGAGCTGGCCACAACTGAAGCAGAAATGCCGCTAAAACAGTTCTACGAAATCAAAAAAGGATCCATGACCATAACATTGACAAGGGAAACCATTGAGGGAGCTACACTTGGCGGAATGAAATAAATCATTCCAGGGTGCTCATATGTAAAGTCACTGAACTACAACCTGGGGAAACTAGGGATATTTTTTCAGATTGGCTACAAACTAGGGAACAGGGAGGGGGGGGGGACAGTGGAGCCACAAAGATGGGGAGTAGAAGGGAAGGCAAGGATAAGAATAGAAAAAAGATTAGATAGGGAAGATGGGTTATTAACGCTTTGTTTTGTTGGAGCCACGAATTGGACGTAGGAGTTACAATCAGCGTAGAGGACTGTCATATCTTTTATGTCGAAAATGACAGTTACTACTTTTTTCAAGCGAAAATTCTCTTCGCTCAGTCTCTAGCCAGTTTGCGAGTCAGGGGCTAGGGGGTGACAAACACTATTAAAGAATTTCGCCGTACATCTGGAGAAAGTGGCGTCAACTTGGTCAGAGCGGCGTGGAGATATTGTAGGGGATCTAATTTGCATGGCTCAAGACCATATTGATGTAAGGGATGTTGAATAGGTTTGAGTTTATAGTGGTACCAAGATAGATAACTTGGTTCACCATGTAGATGGATAGATTTTTAAGGATTGGTTTCTGAAGTTAAAAGTATTTCACCATCTTTATTTTTCCTTGGATTGATTTCTGTATTTTTACTGGTTAAGGACGAGTTTCGACGCTGGCAAGTATCGGTAGAGCTCATTTGAATATGAATTTAGATGAGTCTCGTCGCGTTCTATGTCTATGTGTTGTGGTGTAAGCAATGAGGTCACCGACATATTATAGAATCTTCATTGCAGAGGGGGTTGAATCTTATGGGATCCCACTTGGGTTAGTGTAAGAAGATGACAGTTGTAAGTCAACTTTTACTTGGGACGACTACTCTTCTGGAAACTAGAGGTATTATTTAGCTTTTTGATGAGACGGGCTATTGACGATGTCTAGCGATTAACGTCTAGCAAGGCATCGATTTCCAGAATTACGAGGACATACTCCACTGAGTGACCCATAGTTGTTTTTATCGCAGTGCTTACCTGTCATTGATTTGATGCTCCTCTCGATGATGGGGGCTGAAAGCACAGATATAGGTGTGTCGCTATCCGGTTGTCAAGAATTTGTGTTTTCTCTTGGAATGGATGTGGTCTGAACACAATTCCAGCTCGAGCCGAAATGGACGTTTCACAAAGAATGGTTGAAGATTGTTGTCAGAAGGGGCCTAATGCATAGTCCGGGAAGAGTGGAGATTTGACTAGCAATGATTGAACAACATTGACAGAAATAGACTGAGAGATACAAATGTTTTCTTAAGGATTCTGGAGGCCTTTTTGCTGCTGATCTGGTTTGACGAACATTGTGACCATTTTGGGTTTGATGAAGTTAATTTGCCGGATTGAGCCAGCCAGTAACCCTGTTTTGGAGGAGAGGGTGCTTGAACAGTCCAGTGTGAATGGCTGTTTTAGAGTAGGGCAGTGAGCTGTCAAGTATGTGAAGAATGAAGTGGTGATCTTCCACGAAAGGACGCTTTCTTTTTCAAGATATGTTCGGTGGAGGTTTTTGTTTAAGTTTAGCTCGATAGCGGAGACTATGATGCCAGTTAGTATATAGGGTCAAGATCCCTTCGCAGATCGAGGTAGCCAGATCATGAATTTTGTTCTTTAGGAAGGAGTACTGTGGAGAATATCTACTTCTGAACTGTCTCCACTGTAGACTTTGTAGAGGATTTCTTGTACGATACCTTCCTGTAGAGAGATTAGGTTGCGAAAATTCAAAAGGGCATTGGCACGAATTCGTCACATACCTCCTGAATTGCTTCAGTATATTGAAAAACCGCAAGGCTAATTGTATCAGTAGAAATCATCTGGCTCTGCAGGAGGTGGAACTGTAACAGTTTAGCTTTGAAGGATAGGGTTTGGAGCCGCCAGTTGACGATGGTAAAATCCGAAACTTTTAAAGGCTACGGGCGAATGGTTCCATTAGGAAGTTAGGATATCAAGAACGGTGGCATCGCGGTCGCTGATGCTAGGGAGGGTTTCAACGAATGGGATGGTGTTTGCATGTGGAATTGTATTGCGGCTGCTGGTTGTTCGGAAATGGTCGAGGTATGGATGGTTGCTCCTTACAGGTAGACAGTACCGAGTTACAGTGGTAGTCCAACCAGGAAGTGTGTCTGACGACCAAATCCTAAAATCAAGGACAACGTTTAGACAGTTGGATAGGCTTTGGTCCTCGCAAAAGGACTCGGGTGAAAGAGTAAAATGACGTATTTGACGCCGAAGATGGTTCTGGTCGAGGCGGCGGTATCGTCTGGGGAACTTTTGAACTTTGTCAACTGAATCGCTCAGGGGAGGTTTGTATTAAGGTGCGACAACAAATTGATGGATTCACTCGAGGTTTAATCATCAGATGAACTATTAACAGGGCACAATACCCTGAGTCTGCTTGGCGCTTCCACATCATCCTAAAGGGTTGACATATACCATCCATTCACTTACCCTATAAATAGATAGTTCCTAACTTCATCAAATATTTGCATAAACGAGTTACCTTCTTCTGACACCAATTACGACCAGGCATTTACTCCCTTCATCGACGAACCCCTGCATCATTTAATTAAAAATTCATATCCCTATTTCGACATAATTTTCATTTCGCCACATCCGAAAGCCCGTACTCTATCTCCATTGCAAATTTCTCGGAAAACCACTTTACTTTATACCCCAGATACATGTTATTTTGACATATTTCACCACGAAAATCTTAGCATGTTTCATCCACATGAACATAAATCAAAACCCAACTAATTTGAGTTTATTTATTCATAATGATATCAATCGCTGGCTTGGTGCTGCCACCGCCACCGCCGACATTGTTCTCCCTACGGCTGGTATCCATCCACCATACGTACTATGCCATATAAACTAGAAACTACATTATTTAAGTCAATTTATTTGGGACTACACGGGACGTGTGTGTGCTACTATAATGGCAGAATTCTATCATATGTTGTGTGTGGCCCACATTTATAGTTTAGTTTTCGGATGTCGAAAATATGGGGTTGCGCTCCACGCCAGGAGCAGGGAAACATCAAGAAGTGGCACACTAAAAAGCCACACTAGCATTTACTTTACCTATCGCTTCAAATTTACAGACACTGGAAAATTGTAGAAGGGAGCGAAATAGCATCAGCACATATGACTTCAACCACTCCGAATGCTCCTGTACGGCTCCGGGTACAACAAATAAGAAAGCAATTTACTGTTCACCATATCAAAGTATCTATAAAATGAATTTTCCTCGCCATATCTCCCACTACCACCAATTCTCCGAGACTTAATCAAAAGCAATTTGAGACGTATAACCGAAGTTAGATAGTTTGCTGGTTGGCTACGAGCCACCTTCCTTTAAGTGAGCTGATAAGGAAGCATATTATCGCGGCACATAGTGGCAGAGCAGCCTTCTGTGGTGGCCGGGATAGTGGCGGAGTACTGCGGAACAACAATCTACGAGCGGTACTCGGGAGAGCACCATTACCTTGTGGTACACAACACTATTGCTTTGGGGCCACTGTGCCGTATGGGGTTGACTACGGGAAGTACAGAGGACGCGCCGTATCTTCCCTAAGGATATGTTATTGTTGCAGCGTCTTTGAATACAATGCCCAAGACCACATTGTACCGAATGCGAGGAGCAGCACCGAGGTAACAGGCACAGTGAACGGAATAAGTTTTTGTAGGTTAATGCAATTTAGGTGTTCGTTGTTAATAGGAAGCAAAAGCGGGCCGGATTCTGTTTATTTCTAGAGATTCTGATGAATGTAGGCAATAAGTCAATGGAACGAACGACTGTTGTGGTAGCAGAAGTTCCAAGGGGTAGGTAGGGTAGGCAACCGTCTGCGATTACAGACGATGTGAGGGTTTTGGTGAAGGAGACGAAAAAATCTGAACCCATGCCTGGAACAAATTCGCAACAAACTAAATTTTCGCCGCACGATTGGGTTAAGAAAGAAAATTGGAAATAATGCGCCGACCCATGAGGTTGACTGTGAAAAGGGCTTTCTGCATACGGTCCTTGGCTTGGCCTGGACTCAACGCAATCTAAGACGCCGAGGAGCGCTCTGTGCTGGCATCTACCAGAACAAACGACCCCAATAAAATGTTTCCTAATCAAGTCCCCATACAGCTTGAATATAGGATAAATGGAATAAGAATGCATTTCATATAATCCGTGCCCTAAATTTTCCATAAAGATGCCAGTTATCCGATAAAACAAACCCATCCGATACCATGCACCCGGGATACTCTTAGCCTTTTTCGCTGGCTGTGTGTATCCGCTGTTGGCTCCAAAAAAGGCTAGTTCCGTGCTTCATAGAATGTATTCAGAAATTCCCCCCATTGGGATTCCCCCTTGGGCATTTGGACGTCTCTCATTTGATCAACCCGACCTAATCTGACCTTTGTCCGTGCGTCCGTCCATCTGTCCCGTCTATCCGGACTCGTTGAATTTATGCTCATAAAATATTAACTTTAATCGTATATGTATGAATGTGGAAGAGTGGCAAGGCAACAGTGGCGGCGGCGGTCGAATGTCGAACCATATAAAACCTAATTAATATTTATAGCCGGCAAATAGACATGGAGACTTCACCGGTCTAGATACTATGAGGCCGTATATGCGCTCTGGGAATACATCTGTTCGTCCATCCATTCTCGTTTGCCAGGATGGCTATAACGCTTACAACATATATATATATTCAGTCCGGCTTTTCCGATTTCAATTTCGATTTCATGCCTAGACCTGGAGTGTAAGTGAAAGATTGGAGGAACGCAACCGAATGCAATTGGAGACGCACATTGCGTGAAATCTTGTCAGCTTTAATTTATCAATTTATATTTTAAGCGATTTGATAGCCTATTTTAGGAATTAAATTGCATTAAAAACGATAAATAATCAACAATTTTGGATTGAGTTAATTGAAATTTAATGCTGATGTATTTTTAGGTGAGCTTTGTGGTGAACATGAAGTGGATGTGTATCTGGGGTATAATTGAAAAAATGTGCGCATTTGTGGAAAACACAGTGAATAGAGGGCAATGTGGACGTCACAAATCGGCGATTTGGATGCCAAGAATTTTGTGCTTTGGAAATTGGGAATATCTTCTGCTATCTTTCTTGCGTAATTTCGTGATCCACCCCCTTTAAGATCCTCTGTTTGAAGGACCACATCGGTAAATCCCTGATGACTTTCGTAGCGTTTGTCCAGATCAGTACAAAGCATCAAACTTCTGCGACTAGCACCCTGAAGCCATTCTTTCATTCTCTTCTCTTCTTGTCCCATGACCCTGGTTAACAATGCCTTCCATATGAAGACCCACTTTGGCCTAAAGTTTTATTTTAATAATATGCACCATATTTCGGGAATCATTTGATCCTTTCCCCATGTTACAAATTTAGTAAAAGATTTGCTCCTTTTGTCAGTGTAAGATATCGTTTTTAGCGTAATACAATATCTTAAAGTGAAGAAGAGAAGAGCTTCGACCTTACATCAAAAGAGGGATTAAATGGTTCCCGAAATACGGTTCACGTAACCGAAATAAAAAGTTGAACCTGGATCGGAGCAACCATCTAATTGTTATGTGTAGAAGATTGGATATCAAACTCAGCTCTCCCACTCTGTAGCCAGAAATCTCTTTGAGAATTCCAAAGAATTGTTTACCTTGTGATCGTAGCCTGACTCTAGCTAGAGCTGGGCAATCGCAAAGGAAGTGCCTGAGAGTGACTCCCTCCTTTCCACTATATATAAATTGCACGTATTCGGTTCAAAAGCTCTCACTATCGGGTCTTGAAAGCCAACTCTTTCTCAACTTGGCGTAAATGCTAAGCCTTCGTCATCTAAATTCAACCAGTTTTAAGTAGTGCGAGCAGATTTCACCCTTGACCGAGACCAAGGTGCCCACCGAGGGGCTGTCAAGAACAAAGCCCCACCTGGCCAGTTTCTTGGTCCACTAATTACTTTTTATGTTCCTATGACCGGGAACTGAAAGGATGACGAATTTTAGCGTCTATCTGGATCTGTTCAGCACGTCTCTGCACTGCTCCATCAGCCTGAAGGATGCTACCACTGAGTACAAAACCTGAAGACTGCTTCTTTCTCAAGCTGCCAGTATCGCCAGCACCTTCCCTTGGAATACACTGGCAAATCCTAGAAGATGGCTACAGTGTGTAAATCTGAGAAAACCCCGTACCGACTTCACAGACCAAATTTACTCTCTCGGTGAAAATACTGTGTCACAATGTTGCATCACCTTTCACTCTTCCCTAGTTGGAAAACCCACAGCGAAATTTCTCTTGAAGATCGGCTTATGTTTCTCGTAATTCGTTGGGTGCTATCTATGCTAATAACTAACACGAAGGTCCATCATAAAGGCAATCAGACCTCCTCTCTGATCTTCCAATTTCCTTGTATGTATGAAAATTGTGCCTAGAAACCCCCAATATCAGAGGAGAGTAATGCTATCCAAGCATTCTGTGAATCCATCTATGAAAACACCATATTTGATTATATTTTTTGGAAAGTACCATGGACTGGCAGTGAATATTACTTTTAGCACCACAATCATATTCTCAGTCTAGTTTACTTAATTAGCGGTAAGGGATGGTTATATGGCTAGCTATTTAACTGGGTGCCCCACAACGCTAAGGGAACTAACTTCTATTCGATTGATTGCCGTCAATGGCGGATCAATTACCTCAGCAGATGGTCTAGTTTGAGCTGGGCAACCGCAAATCAAGTGCGTGAGGGTCCTGTTCTGCTTACAGGGTATACCAAGTTAGGCGATATGGACACCTGTTGTTCACCCATCACTAGGACAAAAAAAATAAGGACTTTTGCGAATCTCACAGATACAGTCATAAACGTCAAAAAGTCTGTCAACCAGGGGCGGCCAGTTTTCTTGTAATTACTCAAATAACCAACTTCTTCTATTTCTTTAGCCTTTGCCCCGCTCGCAAGCGGGGTCGGCTCATTGTGATCGATTGCACCACTTTGCTCTATCAAAAGCCTGATCTGGATGCAATTGCTAGGCTTTCAAATCCTCATCCAGCGTATCAAGTCACCGTTGTTTCTACCGGCCTTTTGTCCGCTTTCCATCGACTTCGATGTTCAAACCAATTTTGGTGAGTGAATTCTCGTTGGCGCGAATCACATGATCATACCATCGAAAATGTCCCTCGCACTATTTTTCCACGATTGGTGCAACCTTATATCGATCGCAGATCAAGGCGTGTCACGCCACTAGTCCAACGCAAGATCTTCGTCTCTATTATGGCCAGCCGCCGTTCATTTTCTTTTATAGTCAGCCAACACTCAGAACCATAGAGGGCGACAGCACGGACAAGAAAGCGAAACATTTTAGATTTGATACATCCATTGATACCTTGATCACATAGAATACCAGTTGTGGAACGCCTTTTATAGTCCTATAGAGCGTTAGTTGATATTGCGTTTACGGAGGGTTTTAGCGAATTTTAATGCAGTCTCATAATAATGTCATTTATGAACCTTCCTTTAGGCTCCTATGCCTGTCAATGCATTATTTTCCTTTGGTCAGCCTAAGTGTTTTAAGAACTATCCAATATCCCTCCTGTTACGGCTCCTGACGACAAAGAGATTGTGATGGACGGGAATGTTTTTGCCCAAGCCACTGTATGACATAGTATGTAACGACTCAATTTCGCTTCAATTGGGATACTGAAGTAGTGAGGTGGTCGCAGATTATCTGTTCATCTAAATATTAGAAGTCCTGCAAATTGCTCTTGGTGTGCAAAGGCTAAAAAAGTTATAACTTCTGGGTTTTCACTGGGGTGAGTTCACTGAATGTACATATTAATCTATAATAACAAAACTACTATATATTTTAAAGCTTGATCGTCTGGTGGTCGAATTGAAACTCTCGGTAAGAAAACTACGGTATCTAAAGCGCTTGAAGCAATCCTCAATCCGCCTCTCATTTAATTGGATATGAAGCGGAAGGTACCTTTGATGAGAATAGACTGAAAAAGAGGCCAACCGTATGATCATGGGCCCATTCAGAAATCCTTGAACAAACATCAGGTGGTTTTGATATTCACAGACTATATATGATTTTCAGGTATTCCCACACGTGCTACTTCCTGGTCACTCTCCTTTTATGATAGATTCACATCATAGCATTTAGTGCCTCCCCCTAATTATTGAGATCTCGGCATTGACAACTCGTGCTTGTGTCTATAAATATAAATATGCCCAGGTGGTTTTCCTGGCACAGACCAGATGACAACTTTTTTTGAGGGAGGAGGTAGGGTGGGCAATAATGAGATTACCCTGATCAAACTAGCCTTCCATTGAGAGTAGAGTTTACTGAACGAGCTCTAAGACGACTCGCAGGAACTTTCCCATGATAAGCATCCTGATATTAAACTATTTATGGGTTCTTGCTCTGCTTATAGGGTGTGTCAAACTTGTCGGCATGGACTCCTATTGCTCAGCGCTCCAATCAAATTGTTGTGATCCTGTAAGCATTCGCAATGGCTAGTTAAGGGCGGAGTTCGCTTTGGCCTGCTCGTCGTCATGTGCGTTTTCCTCTACATTCCTGTGACCGGGAATCCAGAGGGGGGAGGCTTTAAGTTAACCCTCTGGATTGATCAGGTAGTCCTTGGACTGACTCACCCGCTTCACAACTGCGTCGAAATACCTTGTTTAGCAAGACCAGACGTTCATTTGTAACAAGATCGCACAATACCAGCGCCATCACGTGGAAATTCCCTCTGGCCGGTTGGTGTGACCGATAGGGCTGCTGCCCAGATTTCCTCGCCATCATCTCAGAGAACAAGTTTCCGGGATGTAGTTGGTGGATCATACGAAAAATAAGCCCACGTACTAGAGGAGGGTGATCAGACCGGAGTCTGCAAGGGACTCATCTGAAGTGGCTCTGCCACGAAACCTCACCGGAGGTTATCTGGTACCATGGGAACCGGGATGGCCCTCTGAGAGCATATGCTCCAGGAGAATTCCTGGAGGATGTGTTCTCGGCCCGGTTATTTGCGGTTGGCCCCTTAGTAGGAATTTCATGGTGGTTGTGGTTATGCCTACATTGCGGGCAGAGCTCCTCGGAGCTCAAGTGTGGAGTTGCGCTGTACAACTCGGGTGTCGTACCCCTTAGTTACGATAGAGGTGTTAGATAGGCCTCGCATCCACTGGTATGAATGCTAAGCCTGCACTCAGTATAAACCAGTACCGCTGTGCTTGTATGGCGGGGCTCTGATTGTGGCCACAAAATCAATCCGTGTCCGAACAGGGACCGTGGGATTATGCCTACACGGCAGGTATTCACGTTAAACCCCCAGGACTTTCATACGAAAAACAAGCAGATGCTACTATACTCATTTCTCGTATCTCTTTTTCTTTGGCGAAATACAGTGGAAAAACCTTGAACCATTTCCATTTGTGTAGTGGGTATGCGTGTTCTGGTCGTATCAGAGGACCAGTCAGATATCAACTTACCTCCTTTCTTGCACTAGTCAAGGCTTTTGGATGTGAACTAATTGGAGCTGTGGCGGCTTTAGTAATCTGAAAATTTTCCTGTATCTTCAGTGTTTGTTAGCCATTTGTTCACGTTTCTGTACTTTAGCTAGAAGAATCGATGGTAGTTTTTTAGTCCTTTCAAGCACTTTTAAACCAAGGGCGCTTCATTTCTTGCTTTTGAGCCCCATATTTTAAGTTTTCTGCTAGTAGACTTTCTGGATTTCCCAATCCTTAGATTGCTGATCCGTGCTTGTTATGATCAAGGCAGATTTTTCATTTAGCAGTTTGTAACTTCAGCCACACTAGAGATCCATTTTCCCCTATCTTATACCGATTAGTTTTGTGGACTGTCTTACCCAACTCCATTGCCTGTTCGCTTCCGGGTATTTGTTTGGCATCACTACGATTCCTAGGATGACAATCACTGCCTACAAAATTTCCTCGGGCGCCACTGAACCACAAGTTATCATCTCCAAGACGACGTCCTTTAGATCTTTTTTACAATGAATAAAAAAGCAAAAGATACACAACCCAGAGGTAGAGCATTGGGAAATTGTAGACTCTGAGGCTTCATCTGTGGATTGCCGGAAATAGATTTTTTACGGTCTGGCTAGTTCTATCATACTCGTTGCAATAAGTGCGTGAAATAAAAATAAGTGGATGCAATTTACACTTCCAATTAATTTATTATTTTTCGAGAGAGAAGAATCCAGACATTCGACTGCGTCAAATTAGACTACCTGATCAAGCGTGGTGGAGTTCGGAGCCCCGAAAAGGAATCATTGACGAGCTCATACCAGCTTCAATGGGCAATGAAAACCGTCTTACTTTGCAGCTAAGGGACAAAAGGACAAAACAAGCACAATTCATTCATAAAATTTTTAGATTTATCTTTCCATAAGCAAAGGGAGTGTAGAGCGTCTACTCTATTCTGGTTGGCTTACGACGAATATGCTTGGCTCTCCAATAGACGGGACGGAAAGCACAATCCAGGGCCGGTATTTTTTCAAAATTTCATATAGACCATGATGCACCCACAGGCGTTCATTTTCTATCTGGAGGGTCAAGATTTACCGCCATTTTCAGGATCGACGTCCAGGCTATCTAAAGAATGGCATAACATGTCATGACTCTAACCTGCAACCTGAAAATGGCACCTGGAGTCCCAGCGCTGAAGTTGACACAGTGGTCTATCAACCGAGTCTACCATATTTCTCCAGCCTTACGCATGCTTCTATCGTCCTTAGCTCTGGGCAACAAAGGTACTACCAACACGAAAAGGACAATAGTCCACGGTAAAAATCATGTCCTCTCACGAAGAATGAATCGCTATTAAGACTTTGAGAAAGTCCTGAAGAAGGTTATTGATATCTGGTTGAATGGTTGGAGCAACAATTAGCTATAGCATCGCCGCATAAACCGACAGGAATGCCGGAGAGTAACCGGGAGTTGCTTTTAAGGTCACGGTACTGTTAAAACCGAGACAGCGACAGTTTGTACCAGTGAAGATGTCCGGTCACAGGAAATACTGGCTGGAAATAAACGAACCACCTCGTTTTCTGAACCAATCCTTATGATACTCTCACTACAACTTTCACTGTTTTGTATCTGAAACACATTTTTATGTCCAGTACACAACTGCGGTAGAAGAGCTACCAATGGTTACCATGTAGGTTCGTCAGCACTTCTAAGTGCATCTGCATAAAAGTATGCTTTTGTTGTCTCTTGGGACTACCAGAGTCCGCTTAATAAGGGGTAGTGGCAGAAATGATTGAAACCCTCATTTACTTTGAAAATCATAGGTGGAAAATCATAGGATCTGATGGTGTCTTCTTCAAAACTACATTGGGTTATCATCGGTTTTTTTCTATGTTTATTTGGCTTAGTAAATCTCCCCTTGAGGTAGACTACGGTTGACTTAAGGGAGATTGTTAAGTTTTGCCAAAACTTCAACTTTGGCTGTCTCACCTCCGCCTTAGGAGTAGGATGAACGCAAATAATTGCGGAGTCAGAGGGCCCCGCATCCTGAAACTCGTTGCGATCATCTTATCGATGTTGCTACACGTGCTGCAACTGATTTATGATTTCTTCTAGATCGTCTTCCACTTTCGAAACTGGGATTCCCTTTGGGAGGATTGTGAATTATTATTCCTGTTTTTGTAGTAGCCTGGGTACTAGTGACATCTGGGTCCAAAAAATGTCAGAATTCGTTAATTTTGGTGGCTTACCCTTGGAAAGTTGTGGAAGTGTCAGGGCAAATATGGCACTTTAGAACTTCAGTTTTTCCGCATCAGCGGTACTTTTTCTCTTTTCTAGCATACTGTTCTTGGTTTGTTGTCTACCACTTCCTAGAAAACTAGTGTTCGCTAGTATGACAATCCACTTTTCTTCTCAGAAAATTCTCGCGTAGATCATGGTTTGTTGAAGGGACCAGCTTCTCATTGCTTCGAGTGCACCGGGCGACCACCCATCCTGCAGACTAGCAATGGGTGAGACAATGGAATACCTGTTAGGGACGTTAGATCAATCGGCCGAATTCGGGTCCAATTTTTGTATCAGAGGTGGCGCATGAAGCTCTATCTCGCAATTGGTAAGCAACGTGTAAAAGAGGTCTTTCACCCTCAAAATTGCTGACATATTGCACCCAGGCAGAGTCGAAAGAAGTGAATGGTTGGCTGGATTATACCGTGGTTTGGTAGGTTGTTAGATCTTTTTGCTGTGAAACAGATTTTTCTCACACATTTACGAAGATGATTTCAGAGAATATCTCCAAAGAGCGAAAATCTTTTCAAACAATATTCTGATTCAAATTTGTCACCCAGAAAACTAATGGATTGATTACAAGGTAGACAATCCGGATTATCCAAAAGCCCACGTTTATTTATGAAAAAACGTTTTAAAATTGACAAATCACACCTCATTATCCAGTAACAAAAAACACACATAAATTTCTCCGTCAATCATAATTTCCCATTCAGAAATATTTGATTAGGCTTCCCATTTCAATTGAGCCTCCAAAAAAGCAAGAACAAATTTAAATCATAAAAACGACTTAACGCGACACAACTCCCAATATGCAAAACGATCCGAATTTGAAAAATGACAGATATTTTCACTTAGCACCGAAGAGTGTCAAAATGTCTTCACCGCCACCCACAACCCCATGCATATATGGATTACCAAAAGGCGTTTAACGACTCGATATTAATATGGTGGACTTACTTTGATAATTTAATAAGCAGGTGTCATTGAATGGAGTCATCATGCCCATTGTGATATGATGTGATGCCATTCGACAGTTAATTCTTCAAAGTAGATTTCCTTTATAATGGGCAAATCCATCCAGACAAGCTTCCATGGCCGGTTCTGGGATTGGGCCTGGTGCAGAGAGAAAAGGCGATGTGCCTGTGTGATTTGAATAAATTTTATTGATTTATAATGGAGACGGATTGTTTGAAAAAGTCTTCGATATGAATTTTAGATGAGATTAGATTCGATATTGCTTTGTAATGGAGATAAAGACGTTTTAGTGTGTTACTTGCGCTGGCCTAATTCCAGATGAAGATGGCTAAATTTGATCGTCTCTTTTTGGGAGGTGATTGACAATGACCTTCAAATGGGCTCACTTTCAGGCCAAGAAAGGGAAGTTTCAGGCCGTTTCTATTATTATTAGATTAATATGCAACTTCTCCGAACCGAATGGCCTCATATTTTCAAAACAAGGGAAAGATCTGCATGAGCTGATTTGTGGCCCAAATTTTCCTTAACGAAGCTTGAATTTTCCATAACTTTTCCTTTGTGGACTCTCTGGATCATTCTTTTGGATATAGGGGATCCTAAATGGACATCCACATGATGTTGGAGCGGACCAAATAGAGAGCAACTTACTTCCACGTTTTTGGTCCACGGACCCCTCGTTTGGGGCATAGCACCCAAGCATTACAAAACAAGGACTAAGGGTTTCGTCTAGGTCAGAGAGAACTCTTCAGACGCTGCCTCACCTCTGCCCTGGGAGCAGAGCGACCTTGTCGTGTTTTTGCGATTATATAAAGGAACGTTTTCCCACCTGTTGCCAGTTTCGGTCACGCTGCCCAGAGCAGAGGTGAGGCAGCGTTTGAAGGTTTGCCTCCGCCCTGGACGAAACCATTCATCATCATCATCAACGGCGCAACAGCCGGTATCCGGTCTAGGCCTACCTTAATAAGGAACTCCAGACATCCCGGTTTTGCGCCGAGGTCCACCTATTCGATATCCCCAAAAGCTGTGTGGCGTCCTGACCTACGCCATCGCTCCATCTTAGGCAGGGTCTGCCTCGTCTTCTTTTTCTACCATAGATATTGCCCTTATAGACTTTCCGGGCTGGATCATCGTCATCCATACGGATTAAGTGACCCGCCCACCGTAACCTATTGAGCCCGATTTTATCCACAACCGGACGGTCATGATATCGCTCATGGATTTCGTCGTTATATAGGCTACGGAATCCTCATGTAGGAGGCCAAAAATTCTTCGGAGGATATTTCTCTCAAACGCGACCAAGAGTGAGGCGTTTCGAGCGGAACAGTTTTTATAAGCTGAAATATGCTCTGTTGGCTGACAACCGCGCGCGGATTTCATCCCAGGTAGTTCCTCGCGAGTCTCAATAGCGATGAAGGATAATTTTGCTGACTTCGCTCCTCAATGTTATCCTCAGGACCAAATCTTCTTTGTATTTCTTGTTTAGACACCATTCAAGGAACTATGAGAAGAGTGAGAGTGAAAGTTCCCGGCCCTCACTTTTTCTCGAGTGTTTTCCGTCCGAATGTAAAGTGTGCTGAAACACCAATAATATCGCGTTAGTAGTACGTCAAAGGTGCTAGTAATCTACTTTTGTCTATTTGGTATCACCTCTTGGTAGTCAGAATGATCGTCAGTTTTGGTAGGGCAGAGCTTGCCCGTTTTACTGGGTCCTCGCAACTCGCATTTCAAAATCAGCTGGGCCTGGCGAGGAATATGTTCATGAAATTTGTAATGGTTTCTCTCCTTCGATCTCTCCTTCGGCCCATCGATTTTACGTACCTCCATTGTGACATCCTTTCCAATTTTATGTCATCTTGTTTTCAGACAGATTAACACATTTCCGTGCCTGGCTAGCACAGAGGCGTACAAGCGCGTGTCGACGTGACACTGCACTGCGGTGCTGCCCTTATCTGCTGGCGATCCTACTCGGTCAACTTGACTACTTTTCTCTTTTAGGATTCTGGGGTACCTCTGTTGTCATGGTTAACCATAGTATTCCCACGAAGTTCGTTTATACCAACGGAAACCAAGTGGTTAGTTTTCCTAAGTTTATCGCACCATCATTTAGGTCACCCGTCTCCAAAAAAAGATACCAATTTCGACAAACACCATTTTATTAGATTCTCCGACATTTTTTTATGAAATCTGTTTTCTGGTTACCGTACCTTCCGACGCGCCTCTGTTAGTAATGCAGTCGTTGATGTCGATTATGTAGCAAGGACATTGTTGGATAACAAATACACTTGTTTTAAAAGAAAGCTACGAAACCTTCCTGAGGCATCAATCGTAGGAAGATGTAGTGACACCACCTACATTGATTCATTACCATTGATGACCTGAGATTACATTATAGTTCATAATAACACAAATGTGACTGGATTTCGTTTGTTAGTTCAACAGAGGAATTAGTTGTTCTACCTGAAAGAAGGATCTACCTGACGTGATATTCATCGAAGCCCCTCATTGCTTCCGGTTTATTGGATTCTAATGATAACCAAAAAGGGTGGTTGGTGCAGGAGCTTGAGTGAACGGTAGTCAGATACTATGGCTATAGTAACATCCTAGAAAAAGGACCTCGGAACTCTAAGCATTCCCCACTAAGTACGCCATAAGCATACCGAACTTCATAAGAAACTTTGCTGTGGGCTTTCCAATCAGAGCAGAGTGGAAGACCGGCGGCGTGTTTCAAGGATATGACGGATCAAAGGTGGTCTGTGGAGTCGATGCGGGAGTTTCCTCGGATACACACATGCATCCGAGTTGTACGGTCTCCCAGGATGCGCCAGTGTATTCCAAACGGAAGTACTACCAACACTGAAGGTTTGTCAATGGCTTTTGATTCCAAAGCATAACATAGCCGACAGCCGTTAGGGCTTTGTACTTCGCGGCATTATCCTCCAGGGTGGTGGAGCAGCGCAGAAACACATTGAACGGTCTGGGCGGCACGCTCAAGATAATCCTCCTCCGGGTTCCTCGTCGTCCGGTAAATATAGAAGGGAATGAGCAGGTCGACAGACTGGCCAGGCGATGGACGTAGTCTTTGTCTCACTGAAGACTGTTCAGGGTAGATTCTACTCACACTACTTAACAACCGCGGACCTCTGATGACAAAGTCTCACCACTTGCACCATGCCACAAGACTCGGCATACCTTATAATTTGCATTAACGAAGCTACGGAGAAGAGGAAGAAATTCTAAAACACTTCCTTTCCGATTGCTCAGCTCTAACTAGAGTCAGGCTACGAATACTAGGTAAACCATTCTTTGAGGACCTCAAGGAAATCTCTCGCCGCAGGGTAGGAGAGGTGCTCTCCTTCATGAATGCTACGGACTGAAGATCTGAGCCCGCTGGACTCTACCCGCTTGGTTTTACCACAGTTTAGTGACAATTTGTTGAGGAAATCGTTGGCAAACATGCTGAGATGTAGTCTCAGTCAGGCCATTATGATATACAAATCTTGAACATGTCAATTTCTACAAAAATTTAACTAAAGCCTCGGGTTGTTGTCCCTTGGTAGTTTCTGCTACTCCACGGTCCAGCCATTGGTACTTAGGTATCCTTCTTTCAAGAAGATGAACTGCAAATTGTCAGGACGCCTACTGACTTTCGAAAAAAAGCCATTCCAGTTGGGCCCTCCCCATTTTACGTTTTGTCAGACCAAGCTTCTGGTCGAGTGCCAAATAAGTCCTGTGCGATTCACCGATTATGACTCTCTATCAGTTGATATGAGGAAATTTGGTTCTTCCAGGAAAAGATGAAGCGTCATATGGCAGCGATCTCTGAGCACTTTCAGACCCTTCTGGTCCTGTTTGAACATCAAGCTGAAACCCTCCACATCTGTGAATTTATCCTGCTTTACATTCTTAAGCTTTACTCGTCATTGGCCTAGCTCAATCGCTAGGTTCTGTTCACCAGGCAAGCGTTTGTTCTCCCCCGCTTTCTTTCGAGAATCGAGTGTCCATGTTCGTCCTGGTCAGCTCGGTGTTCGGGATCGTGAATTGTTACTAGCCGTCTGAACTAATAGCTGAGTTTGGCTTCTAGAATCACCTTATGGTACCCTCACTAGTGCACTACAAATGGAAGAATCAATTGCTCAAAACTGTCAACAGAAGTGCTGGACCCAGCCCCCATATGTAGTTTAAAAAGGCGCTCAGCTAATTTGGTTAGAACCAATGTAATAGTGACGCCACAGATAGGTAGGGAAATTCCTTAGTGTTTGGCTTTGTCTCCTTCAAATAAGGACGAAGTTCCCAGTTGGGCAGGCATAGTAGCCGTTCAACATTTCAAGAGTAAGTGCATTAGCCAACAGCAGGATGCAATGCTAACGCCCACCATCAGAATATCTAGGGATCTCTGTCGGGTACCCCTCTTTGTTTTTTGATGCGATCAGGCGAGACGTCATCGAAATCGCGGAGAGTGATTAACATCACGCTCCACGCACCTATTATTGGAAAAAAAGGCTCTGATGGTGTGTGGTCATGAAATTCCCAATGATGAGAACTTACTCATTAAGGTTAACCTAAACATCGAAGTTGAATTGAAGGAACCAAAAGGTCGATCGAAACGACAATGGCTTGATATCCTAGACGGTGATTTCAGGGTTTCTCGGAGGGACGAAGACTGATGCAGCAAAGTGAGCTAATCCAACTGCCGAACGGGACAAAGGCAACGGAAGAATAGGAATGTGAAAATAATATGTATTTATTAACAAACAAAACAAAATCTACTCAGACGGACTCCATAAGCTTATGGTAGGGCATCGGAGCTTTCATCTGTGGTTCGTTCGCGGCGGTTTGTGACGTAGCAAGACAACTTGGAATTGCCCCGCTATAAATCAGTTGGGCTCTTCACATGCTGGGATGGAGAAAGATTTATATTCTCCTTGATTGGAAATCTATTGAGACGGGAAGTCTTTATGGCTGCCCACATGGGGAGGGGTTCTACCCTTTTGCTAGGACTCCCGGTAGTAAACACATTGCTACGACTCCTGGACACAAAAGCCTACGCAAGCTTTTAAGGCCGATCTATCCTCAGAAGTCGCTACCGTTTAAGATACGGAGAATGGTGTTCCCAAGGTACCCAAGGAAGTAGTTTTGATCCTCTAGCTGGCAGTGTACTAGCTGGCAGTGTACTAGCGTCTTAGCCTTGAAAAATGCTCTTGGGGAAAACGACCGGCTAATGACTGATACACATCGGGACACACTGGGAGTCGCTGGGACACATCCTTCCTGACTATTGTGGCCCGCTCCCTTCCCACGATGAGTTGCTACAGCTTCCATGGAGAAAACCAATTATACAACTGAGGTAGAGAAGGATAAAGTGTTGGCGCTTAGGCGTAGCATTAAAATACATCCCCGGGCAGCACCTAGCCGAAATACCCGAAGACATACCCAGAACCAAATAAAGAGAAAGGTTCGAGGTTCAGAGTAAGCCGTTGAAACTAGCAGATGGGTATGGATGTAAGTCTAGTGGGAGCGGAGTGCGATAGGGGTATGTGGTTTGCAACCGTCACTGACGGCATGAAAAGCACTCTGATGGAGCTGGATCGCATTTCCTCCTACAGGCGGACATGTAGAATAACAGAAGAATAGTGAAAACCAGAAAGAATCGCACTTCTCACTGGGGGTACCATAAGTGTTCAATGGAGTGCAGAGTGAACTGGGAAGAAATTAGAAGAGCGAAAAGAGGAAGGGGCATCTGGAGAAAACACTGCCCAGGTAGTCCCCACGAATGAAAAGAAAAAGGCATAGAAGGACGTTAGAAAACCATCCACGAAACCAAGGTACTCAAAGCTACGTTCTGTGAACCAGTCAAGGGGCTATTGTAGAAGAAGGAATCCACGTCCTCTCAGGAAGTCGGGGATTTTGATTGCCTCACATATAAGACCGAAGTAGAAGAAGTATAAATCAAGCATGAATGTCGAGACGTAACCAATGTAAAACAGTCTCTCCTTCTTCCATAATGGCTTCCCTGCAACGGTGTCCGTTTGACATAGATTCGTCATCACATGGCACTGACTGACGGTTTCGTCCAGGGCAAAGACAACTCATCAGACGCTGCCACACCTCTGCCCTGGGAGCAGCGTGGCCGAACATAACGACAGATGATAATCGTTCCATTTAAATATAATCGCAAACGCATAATGGGTACGAATTACATTCAAGTGAAATCCGTCATAAGCTCAAACCTAAACCAGGCCGAAGTCCACTTGGTGACGGACCGGACCACTTGGGAAGCAGTAGAGTTCGCGGACTACAAAAGAAGAGAAGAGTTCGGGGACTACAAAAGAAGAAGTAAGTTGCTTCCCAAGTGGTCCGGTGCGGACTGAGGACTCCCAGAATCCTCAACAAAAAAATATTAGACTAATTGAGTCGATTTTACCAGCTTTCCTTTCTTTTGTTATCAGAGACGAGAAGGCTTTGACAGACAGAAATTAGCTCATACTCCCCCATCTTAACTCGTCGAGGATTCTTCTTCCGTTTTCTGGTCAGGCAAAAATGGTGGACATGGGCCAATCGTAGTCGGGTTGCCAGAGGGGATAGTTGTCGAATTCTCCTAGCTTCGAGGTTGGAAAGCCAATATCCGTAGATTCTATTTTCATGTTTTCATACATAGTCTGGTATCCGAAGGGAAGACCCTCTTGTAATAGTTTGCTTGCAAAATGAACTTAGTGCCTATTTCCTGCTGACATCTTCCGTCAGACAACTGAGTCCCTGAGAAAGAGTGGGGATTAGCTGTCATCACTCGTTATTAGTAGCTAACATGATTAGTTATCGCCAAATTGCTGGTATCCTGCGTGGGGTCATACTCCATCGGGAAAATATACTACTTATTGCAATCAAAGGATGTTCTGCCCTTATGAATAGTCCGCTCAGTATATGTCGAAGAATGAAGTCTTTAAATCCAATGAACTCCCGACAAATCTGTCTTAAAATCCTAATAAACTCAGCAGCCACGACGGTTCAAAAACCAGGAAATTGACTCATCCATTCAAGGATATGTTCTCGATGGGAATAATAAAGTCTAATTTTTTTGGCAAACATTCTCCTTTCAAATTCCATAAAATCTATTAACTGCGTCCTGTCCTGGGGCCGAGAAAAAAGAAAAGTGAAAATTGACAACAAGAAGTCTTGCCAAAATCAGTTCGCTTGGGAGTATCCTGCTCCTCTCTCCTAACTAAAAACCCTGCAATCTATTCTATCATCGTCTCAATTGATAACGAGGATTGCATATACACTATCCACCCCCCACTCCCTTTTGGCATTTCCAGGCATCTATAAATATCCACGATTCATATTTTTTCTTCAACTGCTTCCTACTTTCGGTCGAATGAAACTAATTTCCGGCATTCAACATGTCTTAGGAATTTGCCGGCAATCGTAGTATATATTCGTCCTGTCGACGTGAAGACGAGACTTTTTCAGAAAAATAACATTTTTTTACATGGAATCGACCGATCGAAAGTCAAGGATAATATCAGACATAGGACAAGGAGAAAGTTGGTCCGTTTTTCCCTCGTCCATTCATCTGAAACTCATTGCAAGGAAAAGTGACTACTATTGCCGTTTCAACAATAGTATTTTCAGTTGAAGATTTTCAGGGACTTTCGTCTGGAAGGGAAGTAATTTATATCGTAGGGGCGCCGTATTCTGTCATCATGCCTGACTAGTATTCCAACAGACTCTCATGCACGCAGATTTTCCTTTACTTCCGCTTTTCCGTCCGTTTGATATTTTGGCTGCTATTGGTCTGATTTGGGAGCGTTGTGTACGGAAGGGTCGGAAAAATCTCTTAGATTCATGATAGACGAACTCATGCTACTGTTGCAACAAGGAGCCAATGAAATCCCTAGGATGCACTCTAAACTTGGGCTTCAAATTGATATACTCATGTATACATCCCTTCCTCGGAAAGTTTTGAAATCAATAATAGCCAAAATTTTCATCCACATCCACTTAGTTCATGGAAGAGCTTATAATTCGATAGTTTGGTTAGTTTTCCCTTGGAGAGATTATGCCATAGAGATACAGGACGAAAAGTTTTCCCATGAAGTTTCCCTGTGTTATGCCCTGTAACTTTCGCCCAAAATGGTCCAGTTATAGTCCTGTATCAGCGCACTATAGTTTTGAAAGAGCTGGCCAACGGTATAATTTAAAGTTTGGCGCGATATCATTTTTTAAACTCGGGGAAAAGTGAAATTAACTTCACTTTTTGAAGATAGATGAGCACATAAATCATGGGTCACTGCTGCACTATCTCAACTGTGGAAATAGAATATGAATGTGCGGGTATAGTGGCGTAATTTACTTCATATTCTGTGCATGAGCTATTCCATATGGTGAAAGCTCCTACCGCATATGCTGCTTAGTTGCAGTGATATAATGGAGCTATTGCGATTTCAAATGGAGTCAATTATGGACCCGTTCAACAAACTCCGGGATAGAATTATGGTCTGATAAATTGTGATGTCAACCTCAACCGAGCAATCTGAATCTATTTTGATATTTATCTGGCAAGACACACATCCATGTAGTGTGGGAATCGCACCCATTAAAAAATCACTCCCATCTCTCTCCTATCCACACAGGAGTACCATTTAGGCATTACTTCGCGGGGCGGGTTTGCCTTCCATAGGCCTTCATGTTTCCAATTCTGCAGTCTTCTGCTTCTTTACTTCCTTCAGCAGCTCCATTCTGTCTTTAGGGTGCAGCCTCTCCAGTTTGCCTCCGACCTGAGCATTTACCGGATTAAGTTCTGGAGGCTCATGCTGACTCAGGCTTCTAATCTCCTCCCGGAATCTCGGACACGCAAGCAGCACATGCTCCGGGTCCTCTGAGATCCCACGACATGATACGATCCAGATACGTCCGGTAGCAACCACCGTGTCCAGTGAGAAACTGCGTGAGATGATAGATCACCTTCCCGTATCGTCGGGCCAGCCATTCCTTAATATCAGGAATAAGCTTGTATGTTCACCGACCCTGCGACAACTCATCCTACCGTCGTTCCCAGAGTCTATGCGACTCCTCTCTTGCCGTTCGCCGGTGATCTGCTTCCGTTCTTGGTGGACCTGCCTGCCCCCGTGAATACAGGCATCGCATCTTTCCCGCTAATAGGTCAAAGGGACCATCCCTGCCATTACGAACACCGCAGAATTTATCTTCCTCCAGTTCTGTACCTTGTCCAAAGCTTCCGCCCACACAGGCGACGCGTACAATAAACAACACTGTTTTGGCCCACCTACGTTCGGCATCATCCTTGCAAGGGCCGTGGTGGCCTTTGCAGCTTTTTAACAGGCGTACGATATATGCCCTTTGAAACTCAACCTGGCATCGAGAGTCACGTCAAGGTGTTTGATGGTGGACTTTGAGACGATCATATGGCTTCCAACCCGCAAACTGTTCGTATTTCTTTTCCGGCAGGCTCAGTCTAGCCCCCTCAAGCCATTAACTTACAGCCATGACCGACTCGGTGGCGTAAAACCACACATCCTCCGGGAATTTTGCAACGATCACTATGGCCAGGTCATCTGCAAAACCGATTAACGTGGCCTCCTCTGCTACGGGAAGCAAGAGCAACCCGTTATACATCACGTTCCAGAGCCCTAACACTGAACCTTGTGGTACCCCGCTGTGATGATGTATTCATTGGGCCCGTCGTCCGTCTCATACCCGAGAGCTCTGTCCGACAGGTAACTCTCGATTAGCTTAGCCAACTAACAAGGTGCATTAATTTTGGCCAATGACTCCTTAATGCGGCCCCAGTTGGCGGAGTTGAATGCATTTTTGACATCCACCGTCACCACGGCACAGCACTTGCCAGAAAGCATTGCCTCTCGAGTTAAGTCCACCACTCTTCCCACCGCGCCAACGTTAGAGTGAGTTTTGCGGAACCCATATTGTTCATCCGCAAGACCATTCCGGTCTTCCACGATTGGGAGCAATCTATTGTAGGTGATGCGCTTGAACATCTTCCCCATCTTCCACCACTCTTCCCACCGCGCCAACGTTAGAGCGAGTTTTGCGGAACCCATATTGTTCATTCGCAAGACAATTCCGGTCTTCCACGATTGGGAGCAATCTATTGTAGGTGATGCGCTTGAACATCTTCCCCATAGTGTCCAACAAACAGATCGGCCGATACAATGTTGGGTCCCCCGGTGGCTTGCCGGGTTTGGGCAACAATAACAGCTTTTGCCTTTTCCATCGTGGAGGAAATACGCCTTCCGCCATGTACGCCTGGAAGGTATTTATGAACCAATCAGATCTGGTCCCCACCGCGAGCTTCAGCGCTTTATTAGGAATGCTAACGAAACCCGGAGCCTTGTCATCGTCGATCCTTTCGTAGAGCTCTCGAAGTTCCTTCTCGTTAACGCGAGGTATTACATCCGCCTCAAATTGGACCTCCATTTGATCCTGCTCCCCGAATGATGAAGAAAGAGCGTGGTTACAATTTTTTCTCACCTGGGGCGACCTTTGCCCCTGCAACTTCTTTATAACCAGCCTGTAGGCCATGCCCCAGGAGTTTATGTTGGCATGCACACCCGGCCGCCTAAAGCAATCTCTTTTGCTCCTACAAATGGCTCCCTTTATTCTGCCACGCAACGTTCTACAATCCCGTTCACCCTCCTCGTGATCAGGTCTTTCCCTGGATCGCTGGAACTGCCTTCTTGCTCATTGGCATGCCGATCTTAGCTCCGCAATTTCGCTATTCCACCAAGAAATGGGCCGTTTGCTTGCAAACTCTCGCCTCTGGGACATAGCGGCGTCACCACAGTTTCAGAGAACGTATCCTGTCCGAACACCTTTTCCAGTGCTGCACGGACATCCTCCTTCGTGGTAACCTCATCGATGTCCTTGCGCTCGATAGTTACCTCTTGCTGTCTGGCCCTCACTTCAGCCTCCTGGCCAAAGGATTTTTCAACCTGACTGAGGAATTTCTCCGCTGTTTTATCAATCGACTTCTTTTGCCCCAGCATGAGGTTTCCCATCTGTGACCGCCTAATTCGTTGATGCTGTTTCCTAGATCCCTAAACTCTGGGTCCGACCTAACTTGCTTAAGAATGTCGGCATAAGTTGCTTCCCCCTTTTTGGAAATTACGATCACTTCTGGCCGTATCCTCCTCCTCTCCTTCCTCTTCTTGGAGATAACCTTGCTCCATGCCTCCGTGCCTTGCACTTCATGCTCTGCCTCATTTGCAGGCATCACAGCTACCGCCTTTCATTTGACATCTTTGGCTGTTGTCAATGCCTGCTCCAGTTTCTTTGGAGAAGTGCATTTCATCCTTTTGGTGATCTATTGGGGTCTACATATTCTACCCAACCCTCCGCGGCTTCTTTTTCCAGCGTTCTCGCCGATACCTTTGCAGAGGAGATGTCACCTGTGTCACCTGGGTGACGTTCTTGCCTTCTTGGTTCCACCAGTAGTTTGGTTTTTCCTACTTTAATAACTTCTGTTGCGTCATTGTAGAGTCGCAGGCCTCATTTATCCCTTCGGGTTGTAACCTCCTTCTAAAGCCGCCAAGAATGCCTTTTCCTCGAAAGCTCCAGTGGACCATCCAACTATCCTGGTTTTTCCGCTTTTGATGCTTACTCCACTGTCGCCTCCCCTGCTCCTGATGTAGAGAAAGATGGCCTGATGGTTACTGCGGATATAGTGCTCACTCATCTGCCAGACCATCACTCTGGCCAACGAGGTACTGAGGTAGGTTAGTTTGACGATTCAGCCTAGTCCTCTGCCTCGAAAGGTGAGCATGCATCCAACGTTGGCGAGTACGAAGCGAAGGTTTCAAGCGAGATTTGGCCCCAAGTGTTCGTCACTCGACTTTCCAAGTCTAAAACCCACGGGTTGAAATCGCTGGCAATGATTTTGGGACTGTGGTCTCTTGCGTCCAACACCAAGCCGTCTAGCATCTTCTCGTATTGCGCTATTCTTGCACTAGGAAGAGCGTAGCAGCTGTAGATATGGACGCCGTTAACTCTCCCGTACCAAGCCGGCTCCCGAGAATGCCATTGTTTCTTGAATGGCTTGCAGTCCACATGCCCATATCGCCGCATTTGTCGATAAATCTTTCACCCATGTAGCACTATCGTAATTTCGGTAAGATTCACATATCATCGCCACGTCCACATTTGACTCTTGAATGGTTTGCAAGAGCAAGGCTTGAGCTGCCTCGCAATGGTTGAGGTTGATTTGTATTAACTTCATTTAGCCTTACGATTCAGCTCCGTCTTATTTGCCGGACTCCTGCCACCACGTGCAATTTGCCGGTCATCTACTCCCGTTCTCCCTTTGCACAATATGCATCATGGATCTCCAGTGCAGGCTTTGATAAGGTGGCCCTCTTCACGACCCTTCCTGCACCTTCTCGATCTATCGTACTCGCTAGTACATGCTGCTGCAAAATGACCGAAATGGAGGCATCTGAAGCATCTCTTGAGAGATATTTGCTCCCTAAGTCGACACACGACCGAACCTATCCTTACCCTTGCCCGCGGTAATCAATTTAATCCCTGATTCTACCGGCAAGCTAATAATAGCGGTCTGTGTATCTCCATATGCTTTCTTCATCCTTTTGATGGCATTGTCTTCTAGGTCACTAAAGTTGAATCGTTCCGTTAGCGCAGTACAGATATCCTCTGGTGATGTGGCCTCGTCTAGGTCTTTGCACTTGACCACTGTTTGTTGCTTCCGAGCTTTTACGTCTGCTTGCTCATCCAGAAACTTCTACACCTGGCCCTGAAAGCTATCTACTGTCTTCTCGCTAGATTTGTCTAATTCCAGAAACAGATCCCCCTTTTGCGTACGCCTGATACGGCTCGCACTGCCATCCAGTTCTGTCACTTCCGAATCGGCTTTGATTTTCCGAAGCACGTCGGCGTAGGACATATCTCCTTTCTTAGAAATAATGGTTAGTTCTGGACGAGTCTTCATTTTCTCCTTGTGCCGCTTTTTGCCGTCCACCTTCTTCCAATTTTTCGGGTTTATGAGCTGTAGGCTGCTCACCTTTTCTCACAGCTGGACCCGTAATTGAAGAACTCCCCGGAACTTTCGCCGGCGCAGCTTTCTTTGACGAGGAGGCTTTTTTCTTCTTGGCCGCTTGTTGGGCACCCTACTTCGTTTGCCCGCATTCTCACCTATCCTACGTTGAGGTGGTATCACCTGCGCCTCCCGTGTGACTTTGCCACATGGCGCTTGGTCGTTTTTCTCCTCCACCGCCCTAATATAGAATTGCTTAATACCTCGCCCTGATATTTTAGTGGATATTCCGCCTCCCTTTAATGAACTCGCAGACTTCATTTATGCGTTCCCCCAATGAAACAAACTCTGTTGCAGTTTGCTGCCTTCCATGATCGCATTCTACAGCATCGATAGTTATGTCAGTCCGGGGACTTTCCAAGTCCCTTTCCGAGTCCCTCGATGAATCTCGATTGCCTAGGGGTAAAGTTGCCTTCAATGGTGACCTCCAAAGTTTTGAACTTTTTCGAAAAGGACCCTTCTCGTCCTCCATATTTGGTTTGATTTTTGGGTGTCCTTCCCATAGACAATTTTTATCCACGGCTGGGCGTTTGCTTCCCACCTACCCGCCGTGCACATAGGTATGCCCATGGCCGTGCATCTCCTGATGCGTGCATGTGCCCGCCCGCATAACGCATCCACCGAGCGTTCCCTTATCTGCACGAAGGGACGCGTCTGATGGGAAATTTGGTCATAGGTGTCGTAACTACGACGAAGTAGGGTATAGTATTTTGAAGGTCGATGGGACTTTTAACTTGGTCAACCAGAAAGATCTCTCCTCCCAACTACGTTAGAACAAAACTTTCCTCAAGTCCAAAGGATCTGTGAGGACTCTTTACAAAATCTAGTCTTTCATTCATCAACAATTTACAAGAGACTACAACAGAGCAAGGATAAAGAATTTGAACCTTCATATTCCTATCTACATATGCCACACGAAGTAAGGCTCGCTCTTGGCAGGGATGCATTCTTAATGAAGGATATTTAGTTAGCACATTCACTGAAAAATTAACTAAATTAAAAGCGGTACGAGTTGCATGTGCTGTACATCCAGGCCTCATTGGTTTCCCTCGAAATTATTTTCCTCCCATGACTCCCCGTCGTCGTCTTCCTTGATGGTCTCAGCACACACTATCCTTCCCCATCTCAACATTCATTCACATCACATTGAAAATTCACTATGAATAAAACATATTCGAATTTATAAATTCTTCGTCTTGTGCTGTTCCACACGTCACTTCGCTTTGATATGTAAAATTTCATCTAATCCCATTTCAGTTGATGCTAATTCCTGCACTATATATTGCCTCATCTAATGCGCTCTCTGGCACATCCATCCCAACCCTTACATTTGCACTTTCATCCGTAAGATCTTTACATTCCTGCTAATTTGCTGAGGATGAGTGGAGACAGGACGAAGTGTATTTGTGGGCGGTGAGGAGCGAGTTGGAATAATGAGAAAAGTAAAATTAGTCCTGATTAGGGCCTTATTCGCGAAAATGTAATAAACGGCCTCCCTTCCATTGCTCTTATCGTCTTTGGGCTTTTATCTGCTTTTTCAATCTGTCTCGCTGGTACCTTTATCCAGGCCGCGGTTTGCTGAGCACAGTCATCCCCCGGTGCGCTCCAGGAGAGGAGTCAAGTTTTCCGGTACATTTTGAATGAGGCAGGGAGGGTGAGCAGGAACAGTGAACTACACTGAAATTGAAATAAATTATGCAACTAGATGGAGAATTGAAACGAATTGAACTCAGGTCTCGTCGCTGTCGTTGTCGGTGAAATGCTATTGTATCTGCAATTTTATCGTTCGTTTCCCTACCTCGCCATGCCTGTCCGAAGGTAGTTGGTTTCCAACCCCGAACAACTTCCAATCCTCTATTTTCTTTACTCTGCCACATACTGGTCATGCATAATTGATAGTTCCATTACATAGCGTCGGAGCTGGCAATAAATTTCTAATTTGGTTACCTGTGGCCTTTCACTGTGGCATGCAAGTAACACGGTTTATCACGTAGTATGGAGTATCTTGCCTTCATCGTGAATGTAGCCAAGGTTTTTACACCATCCGCACTCCAAGTGTGGCGTTAGTCGGGCTGAGAATTATTGTGGTTTGCCTTTAAGGGTGGACACCATAAATAAGGATATAGAAAACCGCAGAATTGTACCCAGGAGTTCAGAATTTTTGAGAAGTCATACCTGCACATACTGTCCTGGTAGTTGTCCTCGGAGAAGGAGAGACTTCGTTCAATATCCCCAGTTTATCTTGGGAATACTTTGGCTGCTCTTTCAGCTCAACAAAAGCATCCCTCAATTGAGATAAAGTTTGTCGTCGGAATCCTAGAGTCCTGAATTCAGTTTGTGCGCTCCTCCATCATCAAGTACCCTTAACCATCCACTAAGCTAATCTTCTCGCGTACATCCTTGATATATTCTCATGCAAACATGATTCCGCTGTAGACCGACAAGAAGCATTTTGGAAGACGGATGATATGGACCGACGGTAACTGAGACAAATTCTAATTTAAGTGGAAATAATTTGAGCTCTCAAGCTGATTACCAAACAAAAGAACAACACGTGCAGCACATACTCGAGCCGGAACAATCTGGCATTTCGTGTATCTTAGATCCATCCTAAGCCTCTTCAATTCATACCTTTATCCTGTCTTGCGTCAGTGAGTGCCCGGAGTATCTGAGAAAATTAACCTGGACAAAGAAGTAATGTTTGAATGCTTCTGGGGAAGTTGAACATTAAATCAAACTTTTCTTTCCTGATTACTCATTAATGAGCAGGAAAATTGCCTGAGAAAATCGTGACATAATACCGCTAAGTGAAGTGGTATGATTTCGAAAATATTCACTGGGGGGATGGGATGAAAATAGCATTTTTAATAAGATTTTATAAGGCGTTGACCGGGGTATCTTAATTTAACTTTAATTGAGGTTGCGGAGGTTACGAATCTCGGCGGTTTAGGACGATGGGGACTGTTCATATTGAAATATTCATCTTTAGATACGCCTCTGAATATTTATGAATGAAAGCAGGAAATAATCTGCTCACGTGTTTGCAGGTTTAAATGCTATTTTTAGCGTTTCATTCATAAATTTCTGAAAATTGTATCTCTGGAGCGTTTCTAGCAAAGCTCAGAACACCCAAAATTTTGTTATGATTTTCGGAAGGCGTGTGCATTTTACAAAAAGGGTTTGAGAGCCTCAAACCATGTAAGTTTCAGATATTAGAATGGTGTTTCATTTGCTAGTATCTTATCCAGCCTCAAGATTGTCTGGCTTACGGGAGCCTTTTCAGGTGACCCAGTAGTTAGAGGGCTAGGCTCTCGTACCAGAAAGTTGCGGTTCAAATCTCACTGGTGTCGAATCGGACATCAGTCGACTCAGCTTTGAATGGGTACCTGAACCAAATTAGGGCAATAATCATCTGCAAGTGCAATGCTGACCACATTGTCCCCTACAATATACCCTAGTACATCGTTACGGTCTTGAATTAAGGGCTCCAACATGCTTCAAAGCCAATTAGATGGTCGTGCCAACGATTATCATTATTATTCTCTCAGTGGGGCATAGCTCATCAAGTACTCCCTCACCCCGATCCTTGCTGGTTCGCCGAAATATACTTCAGCTCTCTCCAAGTTTTCCCGAGAAGCGTACACTCCTCCTCTGCTGATTTTCGCCATGTGTTTGTAAAGCGATTCGTCGGCCACTCTGGGATTGTCATTGTATGACACAGCCAGTAAAGGGGTTGTCATCCTCTCATAAGATGTATCTTGACCACTGTTGGTGTTGAGCGATCTGCATTTCCATATATTAGACAAAGCAACGAAAACGAATCTTGCGGTGTCAATGCGTCGACTGACATCAAGTTGAGCGCAACCATCTTGCTGATGGACCGACGCTAGAAAGATGGACAAAATTAATCAGCATCCTGGAAGATCTACGCATTAATACAGATAGGAAGAATGCGATTACCAGTCAGATTTAGGTCTTTTGTTTTGTTGGTATTTACCTTGAGGTCTCGCCTGTTTGTCTCTTACTCTAAATCTGCATCCATTTGGCCGACGTCCATGGCTCGATGAGAGAGGAAACAGATCTCCGTAGTTAAGGTTTTTGAATTAGGAAGTCATAGGACACGTTCTGCGGAAAAGGCAGTGTGGAGAATATCATTGACGACTGGAAGAAAAAGCATCGGCGACATAATGAAAGCAAGCCAGGTTAGAGAATAACACCGATAGCAAGGAAGAATAGTATCGGCGACAGAGTACAACTTCGTCGGATTCCGTCGTGATACATCGCTTTGAAAATTGCTACTAATTCGTCCGAAATATCCTTCCTATGTGGAACACTCTAGATTCTCTTCCTGTTCACGTTGTCGAAGGTTTTTTGGAAGTCAACCAAAAACCGGTGAAGTGGGGACTCCACCCCCTGCTCCCTAATGATTTGATCAACACAGGGGGATCCATAGCGGAAACCGATATGCTTCCTATCGACGAAACTTTCGAAGTGTTTTTGTGATGGTATGAAACACGCCAATACTCCTCCAATTATCGGGCTCAAGACAGGTGCCCATTTTTGGAATCTTAACGCCCGAAAAAGAAGGACCCCTCAGGATTAGTAGATAAGCATAAGTAGCAATTTTGCAGCGGCTTCAGGAACTGTTCCGTTGGGAGACTGTCAAAGGCCAGAAGCTTTACTCAGCTTGACTGTTGTGGTGACCAAAATGGCTTCACTTTTTTTTTGAAGGAGCAGTTCGTGTCAAGATGGCTGGTCACGAGAGGTGAAAGCTCACTGGATATTATACCTCTTAAGCTACTAATTCGTCCGAAATATTCCTCCTATGTGGAACACTCTAGATACACTTCCTGTTAACACTGTCTAAGGCTTTCCCGAAGTCAATCAAAAACAGCGCAAGCTGGGATATGGTCGGCACGAAGAGAAACACGCCAGTACCACTCCAATTATCGAGCTCAAGACGGGTGTCCATTTTTGGAATCTTAACACCCGACTAAGAAGGACCTGCCAGGATTTGTTTAAGTAGCAACCTTGCAGCGATTTCAGGAACTGTTCCGTTGGGAGACTGTGGCTTTGCCCAGCTTGACCGTAGTGGTGGTAAAGATGGTTTCACATTTTTTTTTCAATGGATAGTTTGTGTCAATGTGAGTTGTGGCCATGAGGGATGGAACTTTACTGGTTGTTATATCACCTAACCTGCTTGTCATGGTGATCAAGGAGCTGACTAATATCACCTTTTATAGGATTATTGAAGGACTTGCGATCACCTGAAAGTTTTTTCATAATGCAACAGATTATATTAAAGTCATCCCTACTTGCGGGTGCTTCTGCTTCCTTGACCATTACAACAATAAATCTCCCTTTTTTCGCAAACCACGCTACGCTGAACTTGCTGAGATTTACTGCAGCTCCAGGCATTCATGTCCAATTCCACTTGTAGCGCAATTTAAATCTCCAGTTCCTTTTCTCCGCCTTATGGAGTACCAGCCTGCAATCCCTTATGCCGGTCTGTCCGCTTCCATATTTCCGCAGGCAGCCAAATCTTGTGGCGCCCCTTCAGGATGTAACTTGCGCTAGAAAAAAGAACATTTTTAATCGCACATTGATAAAAAAATTCGAGATGTCATCATGTGGTCACCTAGTTAGAAAATTCTCAGCAACAACCAAATAACAAAAGTGGACCTTATTGAAGTTAGGAGGTTGAGACTCTGCATCTCTCCGAACAGATGCGACAAGACCACAAATGGCCCTCAATTGATGATCTCACTCGAGGTTGATGTCTGCGCGTTTCTAATTTCGTAGGTCTAGAAGATAGGGCAGGTAGGCTCGAAAAGCCCAATTAGCGCTATATTCCTCTGTTTTGGTAGTGCAAACATCTGAAACCGCAGCGAGCAGAGCTAGCTCATTGCATTCACAAAGTATAGCAACTTATCCACCCTTGAAGCGGGGGTACTTTTGATGTCGCCGAACAATTGCTTACTTAGTGACCACAGCCTTGACCTAGAGTCGGGAAATCCCAAAATAAATGCCTCCTCTTCAGAACTTTTCAACAATGCAAATTGTAGGGAGTGCCGAGTCCTCTTGAATTAGCGCAGGTGGTGAGTTTTCGGCATCTGGAGCTGTGAAGTAGTGGTTGAAAATACCATTGTTAACAATCGCCAGCTGGACGCTGGTTAAGAGCGAAACTCCACTTGGTCAGCACCTTTGCCTGCTCATTTTTTACAACGACCCATGATTTTGAGTGTGTCTGCTTTATTGCTAACGAATCTGTCCACTTTTCTGCCAGGCCAGAAGATATCATCCTTGAGAACAAAGCCTCAATAGCGGTTAGAATGACAGCCATCGATGGGCCTCGAGTATCTCATTGCATCATATCCTAGAAGATCGTACTATTTGCGACTCTTCATATATCTGAGAATACTGCCATTCCGGCATTGCAGACCCTTCTTTATTCGTCGGTAAAATATTTGTAGCCTTATAAAATGACATGAATTGCGCCGGTTAGAAAACCTACCGCAAATTTCCTCTTGACGCTCAACGAGAGTACGTCATATTTCGTTGAACTCTTTCCAGAATTCCCATGGTACTTCCTCTAGGATGTTATTATGGCCGTCAGGCCTTGTTGTGCAGCATCTGGACTCCTGAATCTCCAGGGGGAGGAGGTATAGAAGTAGATTAAAGGCATCTTCTGGAAAGAACTGCAGTGCAGCGACAACACCTGCACATGCAGTTCTTTAGTTTCTTGGTCCTATTGTATATCCTGCTCGGTTACCACACTATATAACCGTACGTTAGGTTAGGATGGACCGCGACTCTATACAGCCAAAGAAGCCTCCTCGGCAGAGAGTCTTTTTGTAGGCATAAAATGCTATACAGACCTTTTCATTCCTCACCTCTATGTTTGGTCTCCAATTTAACTTAGGATTCAAGATCACACCAAGATATTTTACTTTGAAGGAAAGTGTCAATTTTTGTCCATTCAGCCATGAGAGGTGGAATTAGGATATCCTTGTTTTGATGGTAAACAGTATTAGCTCTGTTTTGGTTGGATTTATACCAAGTCCACATCCTGCAAACCCAACCAAATTTTCCCCAGTGCGTTGATTATGCAGGGAAATGTCCCTGACATCAACACCAGCAAGTCGGCAGCATACGCCATCATCTTTCCGCTGTTCATGTCCAGCATCCACAGAATTTAATCCGTCCCTACAACGAGAGCAGCAGAGGGAAGCTGCCATCCTGTTGTGTTCATTTACTCGCAAGCTCTCAACCCGTTGTCTTAAAAATCAAGTTGGATTATTCTGATTGTATGTGCTGATACTATCTACTGCGTCAGACCTTCATCCAATCCTACTCTTATTAGGGCCTCCTTGACGACTCTGGTATTCACACTGTTATTCTCGGTGATTACCAAATTCGATGTTCTCTGAGGTTACACAAATTACAAAGTCGAGTTTTAATTAACAGTCTTTCTCGTTGACGGAAGAGTGCGCCCAGGGTAGCAACTTCAAAGACTCGCCGGAAGATTTTCTCAGGAGCCCTTCAACTTTTCAAGAAAGAATGGCCTCCTGAGCTCCTAGGTCAGAATCTTACTGAGTCTTGCGGAAAGGCTAATACTTTCGAAGTTCTGACAGGAATCCAAAGAAGACCGTTTCCTAGCAGTCTTGACGGTCGACTTAATATGTCTTTAGCAGATGTTGAAGGCTTCTCTAGCTACCATTTCTGAGAGGGGACACGTTCTCCTTCCATTGCGTTATCAATATCTTTTCCCATATTTTGACAAGCACAAGACGCTAAAGACGGTTTTGCATGCCTTCTGCATAGCCCCCAGCTTCGACTCTAATTCGTCTATCATGCGGGTGTTACCATTGACACCTGCGGCAAATTTGGTTTCCATAACCTGGCCAAACTGTTTTAGTCGATCTTCCTAGGGTCTCTAAAAAAGTAGGAAACCTCTACAGCCAGATGCAGACTGGATCTTATCTAGTTGTGATCGGGAAACGATTTCTGATCAGATTCTCTCCAGTTTTCCACCTTGAAAGTCCTATTGTCAAGTCAAGTATCAAGGGCCTTCATCCAGCCCGCACAATTTTTTTAGCTAGGGAAGTGCGAGGATGGTGTACTGCCCCTGTTATGCGTTGACAGGTTGGAGTTAATAATAAAGTCGAACAGGTATACACCTCATTCGCTGAGTTTGGAACTGCCTCCCAAATGGAATCGCATCATGAGTTGGGCTTTTCATGATGCATTGTTGGACGACAGATATTGGAATTCTTCCGGTGATGTTAATTGGTCGCGAACCAGGCAAGCAGATTGGATATACACCTTCTCCTCTCCTGTTTGCTTCAGTCTGCTCACGATTAATTTACTGGAACTTAAATTAGAATACAGAAATGCGTGCAGGTTCCTCCTATTGACAATATGTGCTCTAGGACCATCCCGATGAGTGTCCCATGTGCTATAGCATAAATTGTAAAATTTCTACAGGCTCCTTTGGCCTTCTCGGATTTAGGGCAGACTTCGCGCTTTCCAGGTTTATATGCGCTTTTTTCAGCCTGGTAGGCTACCTAAGAGGACCTTTAGTACCCTTGAGACTACTGATTTTCGTGTTCTTCAACACCTAATTGGTGGCGTACAGACACATTGACCTTTAGGTTCGCGGCATAGGGACTTACTGAGCTTTGTGTTCATGGCTCCGAACGGCACTCTGTACTCCGCCTTTATTAATGCATAGAAGCACTCTTCACTTATGCGGAGTAAGAAAGGGTAGCTGTTAGTCTAGGTTTCCTCCTCTATGATCACCACTCAGTTTTCCGTGGGGATTTGAAGGTAAAGGGATTGGACAAGCTTGTTTTTATTCATGAGGATCTGCGGCAACCAGATACCACCTAGTCTGCTAGAAATCTCGTCGTATGGGATAAACTTGAGTTTCACCCCTCTCCTAATTGTCGTTGATATTAGCGACGCACGAGCTGAGAAAGTCCCGGTAGAGGTGACCGTCTACACAATACACACAATACAATTACTTGATATCCACAGAATACCTGGGAGGAATCAAAGTAAAGGGTACATCCCTCTGTCCAGGAGATCCTTCACAACTGGTTCCGACAGCCTAGACTCAAGGCTGGTTGATACCTCAGACGCCAGTTTCCGCTGGTTCAATTACTTTCTCTAGCGCCAGTGCTTCGTTATCCATGGAGGTCACTAGTCGTCCGAGCCCTTCAAAACTGTGCTACTTTTGAACTCCTGTTCGGCCTCATTATAACATCGGTTGCTTTTGAAGTCGGTAAGAAGTTTTTTAAGCGTCGTTTTGCATTATGTTGGGTATGCAGGCGTTTGTTATTATATACAACCGTTGGCCCTTATATTTCTTAATGGTTGGTCCCCTGATACTGCCTCTTGAGAAGGACTTCAGCGGACTTCTGCATCTTCGTTAGTTTTTGGTAGCTGGCAAGAGTACTAAAGTGGTACTCGGTGCAGCCAGTTCGATGACAGTGGTTTCCAGTATGGAAATCGCTAGTTCGTCTACCGCCTTATTCCATCTCTGTTATTGGTTCCAGGACAGGTTTTTTGCGGCTGGCATCCCTGTATTGCCTTCGACGATCACTGCCTCTTGTTTGGCTGGGATCCTACTAAGGCCTTTACAGTTCCTTGAGGACGATCCCCGAGCTGTTGTTTTGGTTCTTTCCTCAACAGGCAGTTTCCAGTGGCCTTGCAGCCTGTTTCTAGTGGACACCACCGGAAGGTCTTTTGAGGACTTGCCCAATTATGCACCCTTAACCTGAAGCATCATGCTACCAAGCTCCAGCAGGTCAAAGAATCTCAACAACACAGCCGAGACAGTTGTTAACGAAGACTTGAAGCTTTCGAAAGGGAACAAAGGATCAAGAAAACTAATATATTGATTGCTCAAGCTTCGATTAGCTCGCTTAGGCTAACAGATAGAGAGACCAAACCTTAATATCTAAAATGAATGGTACCAGGAACCCTAATTGAATCACGCACTTGAAAATTAAACCGTCACTTTCTATCGAATATGTAATCTAAATCCAAATTATAAAGGACCCCATCTGAGTCCTAGGCTTGATTATCGCCCAATAGAGTTTCCCTGAAGATCCCGGTGCTGGATTTTCGCTCGAGTGTGCAACATATTGCAGGAGCTGATGAAATATTTTCACTAATATTGTATGCAATAGAACGAACTGAGACCTACAATATGAAGATGACATGTATCTTCTGCACAGCCATACGCACACAGACATCACACATATCCTTTAATATAAACCCAGAGCATAGGTTCAGAATGAATTAACAGCCAAAGTTATGTTGCCAGCACTCTCAGGTTTGTTACAATCTGAGGATGTGCTCCTCCATGCATGATTCATCTCTGCTTAAATTAATAATCGGGAGTAGTTACTCCTGTCCCGGCAGCTCTGCCATAGTAGCGGTGGCACTTCGCAGGATGAGTTGGACGTGGAAAGATAGAGTCCTGGCAACGTACCTCACCCTCGTAAATGTGCCTATGTGAAATGAGCACTGAGTTTACTATGGAAGCAAAGCCATCTTACCTCCTAATGATAGCATGCTCCGTTTGGATGCAGGATGTAACGAATAGCGGGAAAATTGTGTTCATATAATTCGATAGCTGGCATACACGTATAATCTAATAGCTTGGCTTATAAGATACAAAATTTTTATGAGCAGGAATTCATAAGTTGGGATTTTTCTCCAAGTTTCTGGTGGGTAACCTACTTTATTTAACGAGCCATGTCAAAGTCTAATGACTATGGGACTTGGCATTTCACTGGGAAAGTTTTTAGTTTTCACTGGAACGGGTGCGGGATTTTATTCTCAAGTTGGTCGTCTAACTTTGGTAGAACTGCTAAATCGTCCTTTTGATATGGTTTTATAGTGCAGATTAATTTGTTAATGAGAAGCAAAAACATGAACGTAAAAAGAGCAAAAAGAGGTAGAAATTGGATATTCGTAATTAGTAAATGTCGATTTCAAGCAACAAGGATGCTATGACGTTAAAGGAAGGGATGAATGACAGGAAGTAGGTGCAGGTTTTGAACCCGCTACTATTATAGCCAAGAGTGCTTGTAATGGGAATGTCCTTTTAAGTACTCTGAAGTAGTCTTAGAATGCCTGAAATGTATGGAATCATCTAGTCGTCAGTAAGTCAGACGAACTCGTCCCAAGTGAAGTGTTCGTGAATGCATCCTGTTTCTTTAAGAGGTGACTAGTTGAAGTAGGTATCCCTCAGTCGTCGACTGCGATCGTTAACAGCCGCTCGTGATAGTTAGTAGTTTTTCCGAGCTGCCTGAGCAAGTATTTCTAACCCCTGAGGTGGTGTTTTACCTGCGTCCTAGTGATATTATAACTGCGTCCTTTGCGAAAGCGTCTCGGTGAATAGCAAACCATTGAAACACACTGGGAGTCAACGAAACAGTAATACGAGCTTGGCTCTGCAAAGTTTTAAATTTTGACGTGTACCGAGTGATCCCTCCGTGAGTTTTAGGACCAGCTAAGCGTAGGTCAGGACTCATGGAACTAGGGTAGAGGCTTCCTCCCCAAAGGTACATCTATTCTTGACTACTGCGGCCCGTTCCCTTGCATACCTTCGTACAATTTCCATGGAGAATAAAAACACTAAAGCTAAGGAGATAGCAATAAAGGAAGGAAATCTGGCTATAATTGGGTACAGCTCAAAAATGCTGAGCAAGTTTCTCAAATGCTGCGGCTGCCGATATGAGGGCGGTATCACCAGTACTAGTAGCACAGTTGTCAGTCCTTGGCAGAGCTCAAGAAATCCACAGCCGTTCTGAAGCACTTCTTCCTTTCGAAAAACATCAGCAAGCTCTTGGAAAATGGAATGACGTATTTGCGGACTTGGATAACAACAAAAGTGTGCAAAAAGCAGAAGCAACCGCATTTCCCAGGGCTCAGAAAAGGAAGATGAAAAAGAAAAAGGAGCAACAATACACCGCAGGCGCTGCAGTCCACTTCAAGTCGAGACGTAAACGAATAATGGAACGGGAAAGGAAAAGGTGAGGAAGTAAATGAGAGTTAGACTAGCAGCTCTGCCCTTTAAACCACTTGAAGGCAAATCTTTGCAAAAGTCCTCAAGGAGATGGGTTGTACCATCAAGCCCAAAGACAGTGGAACAGAAGGCAGAAGGAGAAAATGAGGGGAGAAAAAGGCTCAGGTTTCTAGCCAGAACCTTCGTGCTCTCTGGAACTGTCAACATATTATCTTACAGAAAAATAGACGTGAAAAAAGCCATCATACGTGAATGCCTAGAGGTAACTAATTCCGTGGTAGGTGTCATCTATGCGAGTTTTCGAAAAGATGCTGCCCTGAATCATTGGTTTTCAAACTGCCCAAAAACGTGTCCTTCGCACTGGCATCAGTCTATCCAGAAGTGGGATTTTCACAATCACGGTTAAATCGCTGGAACTCTGGTTTGAACAGAGAAATGTAGGCGGGCTCTTCCTGGAAGATATATACTCTAGACCTATCCCGATCAGTGTCTCTTGTGCTGCACCATAAATTGTAAAATTTTCTTTGAAAACCTTCAATGGTCCGGCCTCCTTCGAGGAAGGTCTTTTATATAACTGCATGTCTTGGAGGAAGAGCATCAGCTAACTGAAACCTGGAAATGGTAATGAGAACGGGACTCATAGTTTCTAACATCGGATCCCATGTAGATAGGCACGTTTACAAAAGTACCTCGCCCAAATGAAATCTAAGTGCCGAAATCACTGGTGTCGTTGGCAGACGGCTGACCAGTTCTGGAAGACTTCTTGGCAAGCGACTATCAATATGTCGCTTTCAAAATAGTTTTCGCTATTCCTCAGCACTCTCTGTACGTAGAATGCCGCAAAGGTGAACAATGGTAAATTCGTTAAAACTCTATGAACAGGCAAAGTCGCGGTGGAGGACACTTCAGGAGGTGCAGAGGCTGCTGATGGCAATATCGTAAATTCATTTGTAAAATTGATAATGACAGCCTGCGGCGCTTTCATGATCGGGAATGCATCAAACCGTATCAACTCCTCTATGTATTGGTAGATGGCGGAAGTTGCTCAACTGAGGGAGGTGTGTCACAAGCTCCGCCGTTTGACACAATGTTTTAGCGATCGCGAGGGAATATTCACGGCAATAACAGTGTACATATCAGCTAAAGAGAGACTTCGCAATACAGTTATCAAAAGAAAAATTCGCTGCTGGCAGGAGCTAGTCGCAGGAATGGATGAGAATCCGGGAAACTCAGTTAGAAACTGGTTATTTTAAAAAGTAAGACTTTGCAGAAACGCTGGCAACTTAGTGGTGAACACATGAGCCGCATCTTTTGAGTATTATTCCCTACGGATCCTGATCAGGGTTTCGAGAATAGTGTAGGATTTTCCCACCGTAATAAACTAGAAGAGGCAGTCCTCCCTATGAAAAATAAGCAGGCGCCAGGATCCATCAGTAGTTCGGTTTTAGAACAGGGGAGTCTACGAAGGAAGGATGATATGGATGTAGCGGATGCTGTTTTTCTGAGCTAAGGCACATAGCGACGGGTGGTGCTTCTGATAACGTTTGATGTCGGAACTATCTTGAATTCTGTAAGTTGGACAGATGCGCTAAACACGCTAGAAAATTTTCATTGCATCGGGGATGTTACTTAATGCGAATATTGAGGAGTTATCTGAGGGACCGTTCCCTACTCTATGAGGTGCTAGAGAGCCAGCAAAATGGAAGTCATGCCGGAGTTAACACAGGGATCCAAGTTAGGGCCGGACCCCTGAAATGCTTCATACTATAGTCTGGTAAAATTTAACGACAGAACAGTGGCGCCTAGTCAGTTTCCCAGATATTATTGGAGCACCTGTTGCCAGACGGTGTGTCAAACAGGCAGAGAGAAGACTTGGCATACCGATGCAACGAGTAAGCGGACGGATGACGCTGGAAAATAGTGAGGTAGGTACCTTGAATAAAAAGTCAATCCGGCCCGGCGTCCCATATCGATCGGCGGGTTTTTTTCAAGAAGCAAATCCTTGGATTGATGCGTCCTGGAAGGTAAGATGGAGTTTAAGGCAGCTTCAAGTCAGCTAATAGCACAGAGTGGAGGATTTTTTTTGAGTAGGGTAGGTCACTGCGTTTACGCACAGAGTGTTGGACTCCCCTAACAGCGCGCTGCCGGACTACCAACTAAACACCTCCCTGTCATCAGAGATTTAGCCTGGAACCCTTTCCAGTTCCGCCCTAAAGATTGAAAAGTGTCCCAAACCCGCAGTCTGCTCGACACTCTAACTGGACGTGCTAAGATCTCTGCAGGCATCTTGGCACGCAACGTTCGCTTTCGTTGCAGGCCTTCGCTTGGTGACCTACCTGGCTGTATTTCCGGCATGCTGTCCTTTTGTCCGGACCCTTGCAAGTTGCTGACGTATGTCCATAGTCCAGATACTTGTCGGGACTATCCGCATTCGTATCCTGCATACTACCCATCCAATTTTGATTTCCTCACATATTGCGCGGGGACTCCCACCACGGCGAGTTTTTGGCCTCGAGCATTTACAGAGGTGATACCTATCTAGGCATTGCTTACCTCTTGACATTCACGCTTTATCACCTCCTCCACTTCAAACTTTTCTCTGAGGCAGTCAAGATCCCGGATTTCTAGAGAGCACATAGGCTTTAGACTAGAAACAAGGGCCTTCTCCCCAATAACCCCTTGACCACTTCGCAGAACGTACTCTTGCTAGTCGTCTTCGGGCCCAGTTCGACGAGGACTCCGCACCCTTCTTTTCCCGTATGGAAGATACCTCTTCTCCGTTATCTTCGGGTTTCATCCTGTAGCAGATTTCACTAAGGACTTCCGCAAATGTCTTCTTTTCATCGGCTGAATGAGCAGAGCCGGCGACCTAGTCTTTCTTCGTTTCCTCGTCTTCTCTGCTACTGGCTTTTGGTTTCCAGCCTCCTTGTCTTTGTACAGAGGTGTCTCTGGTGGCGTAGTCGGTTGTTTCCTTTTATCTTTTTTTGGCTTCTTTTTTGGGCCCTGGAAACAACCTTGATAAGGTCTCCTTCAGGCACGTCGTCCTCTTTCCGCTTTTTCTCCAGTTTGCTTTGCAGTGGGCTATCTGTGGTCCGTTTCGTGCAAGCAGCGTTATCAACGGGAAGTGCGGCTGTTTCTGTTTTCCAATCGTCTTCCGCCGTTCTCCACGTTGCTCCAGTTCCACCTGCCTTTGCTCCTCTGGAAGAACGTTGCCAACCGCATACACTTTCCCACTGCCACGTATTTGCTGATGAACCTTTATTCTTCGGCTCTAGCCAGAACGGTCAACTGCACTTGCACTCGGTTCGTATCCGAGTCCACCTGCTCAGGACCAGCCATTCTAAGTGAGCTTTTTTTCGGAACAGGTGCACTACAGGGTGTTAGATTTACCCCGCACAGTCAGTTGCGCCACTTGGTAAGGCTTCTTCTTTATTTGGACGTCCTGGTGTCACTTCGAGTATGTCAGTCATTTTTGTGCTACGTCCAAACGCTCTCAACTCTTCCTCCTTCCCTGCTATTTCGTCGATTTTTTTTGTTGGTTTAGGTTTATGTTCCATGGACAATTTAAGGCAGGCAGTCATTACCTGTAACAGGACTTCTCAGAAGCACAACGCAGTCCGCCTTTCTTCACGATGGAGAGGTATGGGTTGATGCCTTTTCCAAGGAGGCTACCGTAAGCACTTTCACAGGTACAGAAACAGGTGAATTTCCAAATGGGGTTTGCCTTCTGCACTGTATTAGAATCGGCTTTGATGGTGTTTGTCTGATCGATCTCCGTTGTGTTCCTTGCGAAGTAACATCGTCTACGAGCTAAAGGGAGGTAGTTGCTCTTGCAGTCAAAAGTCAGATAGCCTTCGCGGTACACCGGTATCTTAAGTTCGTTATTAAACCGAAAGCAAGGCGAAAAAGATTATTTTTTTTTTACCTCGCCTCTGAGAGGGCAGTAAGGTTATCAGCTCGATTTTGACTGCGTGATCTGGAATGAGGTGATAGCTTGATTGGTGAAGGGATCGGACGGCTCATTGAACCCATCATTTCCCTTCCTTCTCTCGTTGGTACAAGCAATTACATGACTTGAAGGCTCCCTAAGGCGGGGGACCGAGAGGGCTAACCGGAAGCATCAAATGGATCCAAGCTAGTTTGCTGAAGCCGGAGAGATGTTTAGTTGGTAGTTCGATGGCTTAGGGCTCAAAAAGGTGCATTGTAGATTGCCAACCTATTATTTTGATACTCTGCCTTTATCGCAGGATAACATACACCCTATGCTATGGAGACAAGTTAAATTTGAGTTTCCCGCGTGAAGCGCTGCTACTCGACATCCATGCCTCACTCATTGCAAGCATCTTCTGTAAATGCATTTGTAGTTGTCCATTTTCTTCAGTTTTCAAGGATCGTTTCAGGAAATTCATAAACTCCAGTCATCAGTCGTAACTATTTGCTGGGTGAGAATCATATGCACAAAATTTTCCAATTAATTGTGCTCCAGATATTTTCATTTGCAGCTAACGAGAGAATCCATGCAAAAACCATTGAAGATATGTAGACTTGGAAATGGAGGAGGGAATTTTGTGTAGAAGAAGGCGAACGGAAGGGTGCACGAGAGGTCATCCAGCTAGCTAAGGACCAAAAGAGCGTGGCTAAGAACAGATTAGTCCTTAGCCAGTATTCCCTCTCTCTCTCTTTCTGGAAACATTTCAAATATTTTCTGTTTAATGATTTTAGGAAAAGCAATGGAACCAAATCGAGTAACATTCCCGAAGGAATGCTCTTGGAAAATTAATTTTGAGGAAGGTATTCGACATTTCAAATGGCAAACTAATTGGTTGCAGTCGCCTTCATACGTACTGTGTGTGCTAAAGGGCGTGCATATAGTATGCCAAAATATGTTCAGAATTTCAAGATGATTTCCAATAAAAACATTCAGAGCGTAAAGGACTTTCGGAGTTGGAGCAAGGACTTAAAGCTGGTTTGGGAGCTATGAACTGGGAAAAGTGAAAGACTAATTATTCGAAAACAATGTGGGGCTGAAATTTGCACCAATTGCATTCAGTCAGTGTACATCTTACCATATGGATGCCTCCGTCCTTTCCGACTATGTATTTCTAATCGAAAATTGCTTAGTAACCCACTTTCAATATTGATTCTCTTCCCATCTTATCAGTATTCCGTAATAAATTCCCGTTTCCAAGAATACCATCACATCCCGAATCAATAAAATCCAATTTCCATCATTTCTAATCAACCAAAACGCTTCCTTATTTGCAAAATCTATTGTCTTGTCCAGCAACAATTCCATCTCAGAATCATTCTGCATCAGTCTTAGGTCATTAGCATTTTCACTCTACTTCAATCGTTCCAATTTGAAGTTATCTTATCAAAATTGCATTACACATTAATTCTTACGATTTCCTCTCCGACATTGCTATGTCTCCATAGCGTGTAACGTACATGGTGGACGCTGGTACTTCTGAAGAAGACATCACTTAACCTCGAGCAATTAGCCGGCCACTGGTAACCTCTATCACCTCCGGAGCTAAAAAATGAATTGGTCATCATCAGAATCAGCCCCGGTCTGTAGCGACACAGACGCTATTACAAAAGCGGAGATTTTGAGTGAGATTCGACCTTGCCTATCGTATGTAGGGTAGTAAAGATTGGGTGTGTAGGAGCAACGACGTCTTATCAGGGGCTATTTGTCTTATGGCTCAGTGGTAATTCGTTCAGATATTTCACGGTTTTAAGATTGTAGTGTTGCTGTTGCGGAAGAATATAGGATGGAAATTGAATTTTAGATAGAATGGAGCTCAGTGGAAACAGGCGTAAAAGGGATGTGAGCTGGGGGTCGAAAATTGGGGAGTGGATTTGAGCGTCTAAAAATTTCAATGTGAAGCTTCGATGATTACAGACCTTTCAGACCTGAAAGATGAATCAAATAAGAGAACAGTGAACGCTTTGGAGTGCAGAGTGTTTAGAAGAGCGTCCAGGGGCCAGGCGATGTAAAGTAAATATACGACAGGAGAATTTCTAGATCCCTACTGAAGGCAAACTGAAAGGCAGAAAATGCCTCGAAGAGCCTTGGGGAGAACTCAGTCTATAAAGCAAGTTATACGCTGTTCGGCTTTCGAAATTGGAGGACACGCTCGCCTGACAGGAAGGGTGGAGACATGAACTTCGAGCGTACTTGGCGCTCAGTTTCAACTTTCATTATGAGTTGGGTTTCTTCTGAATTGAAACTCTTTCTACTTATATTATAACAAACAATCAATATGTCATATAGAGAATGGCTTTATAGTACTAGGTTTCGTAAGCTCATTGGCCTTGGTGTCTCCGTAGGGACACAATTATGGCATCCAATGCTAGAACCGTGAAGCATGAGGAAGTCAATTCAGTGGCAAAGCTATTCAGAAGACTGGGGCTATGCGTGTTCTTTGATTAGGCCTTAGAATCGGATGATACCTTTTTTCCTGAAAGGATTAGCATCGAGTTCTCTACGCTGACACATAATCCGAAACCTAATTAATCCTGAATTATGGTGGAGGTTCAGCATCGATAGTACTCATGGTCCTTAAGACACACATGTGGAGCAAATCGCATCAAGTTCTTAGAACACCACCATCATTTCACTTTGCCATGTAATGAACACAAAAGTGCTCTTCCATGGTCAACATCTCGCGTTCACTCCCCCCCCCCCCCCCCTTATCTCACGCCGAGTTCGCTCCGATATTGTCCTTGTACCGAGTCTACTACGTCTACAGTCGTACCAACCAGCTATCAATTTTGGTTTCGCCTTTCGTCAACAGTAACCATGAGAGCAGAGTCTCACCTTTATAAGACCACTGTGGCATCTTCAAAACCACACTCTGATAGAAGGCGGAAGTTTTTTCGTTTAGAGGAAAATGACCGGATTCAAATCCTATTTAAAAGTCGGTCTATGGTCTGGGGCCTAGCTGCTCCCATGAACTTCCGACTTTGTGAATCCAGAATTTTTACTATGTGATCAGGGTAGGCCAATGATAATAAAATAATCGAAAAAGACTTACATTCAATCCAAGAGTTCAAGGTTCAACATTGGAGACTCTTAGAAAGTAGAGAACTTCTGATCGTTCGCGAGAACTTTCTTGACGAGCAAGCTTAACCTCTTCATTTCCCTATGTAATACTCGCATGGACGATGTCAGTAAATCCACCGTACCGTCGGATTTTGGGTAACCTACACTATTCTGCAACCGCGATCATTACTTCGACCCCACTTCCAGCAGGAAGAGGAAATGTAGCTCTCCCTCTAAAAACTCAATGAAAATTCGTTACATGCGGTGCTTTGGATATGATCATAAGTTGGAATTTTCAACCCCAGCTTTCATGGGGAAGGGGATGAGGAGGATATTCACGAAGAAAAGAGGATCCTATCGTTCCGACACTGCTGAAGAGTTGGCTTGGCTATCATCTCAAGAAACTATAGCTCTCCAAAATGACCCCCTTTTTGGGGAAGGTAGAATTTAATTTTGAAATCCTCTTTTGCTGAGAGGAGGTATGATATGGAAGGAGAACTAGGGATCCATTTCTCTCTAAATCCAAATCGCTGCGGCCTCGACGAATATATTTTGATATTATTATGGTAAGATTTGATTAACGGACCTCTCCCCCGGGGGGAAGGGATAAGGAACACATGCATGAACAAGAGGAAGGTTTTCTTCTTTGTTAGCATCGTTGAAAATTGCTGGCAGTCATCGCTCCTTAGAAGCTTACAACGGCCCGAAAAGAGGCAATTTTCATATTGTCAATAAGGTCTTTGGTAAGACCCTTATCGTCCGCACGCACAAATCTGGTGAGTATAGAGAAAAGGGAACTCCTACAAGCTTTTTAATGATATGAAAATAGTCCTTTTTCGAGGCGCTGTAATTTGAAGAAGAAATCGAAATGTAATCTCGCAATAGATTGGTAAGTCAAGAATATAAATAAATTTCAGTGCAATTACACAATATGCCGGGCTAATTATATACTTGTTGTTTCACTGTGCTGGTCAACGCTCTCGGCTAGGCAAAAGCTGCATATAGCATCCTTACCGACCATAAACTGGGCCTTACGGCTTTTAACGAACATAATCCGAATACGCTCAGCTTATCGTCGATTAAGGTGGATTTCAACAAACATCCATTTAGCTTCCCCCCTTTCCTCATGAATATGTACTGTCGCCTATTTTATATTAGCCTCTCCAGCGTCCTTCTCATGATGTCTACAAGCCGAACTTGCTACTCGGTGCATTTAACGCATGTTTGGCAGCGGGTATTTTTCTTTCCCGTTAGAAGCTTGCCAGACTTTTACTGATAAACTAGGCCAAAGGTGACTTCGAGGTGCCATCACTATTCACTCAGCATGTTGGACACAACGGGGAAGCTCATCGAACGTCGACGACCGACGCAATATGTTCTGCGGAAAGCAGGCCGATTCACAATTGATGCTATTGAGGAGATGGTGCAAGCGGTAAAACTAGCTGAGGCACACAGTCACCACTATTTACGGCTGGTACTCCTTGTGATCTTAGACGTAAGGAACGCCTTAAATTCAGCGAGGTGACGTAACATGCTTGAGGCATTGGAAAATCGTTTTCATACTCCAGGCTAGGAAGGACCGTGTTCTACTATACGAGACCCGAATAAAGGTGACTTGGAGGGGGGGGGACTCATTTATCTATCCTTGGTCCGAACCTTTGGAACACCTTATACGATAGTCTTCCTCGACTGGAGATGCCTGGTAGAATACGCGGATGATGTTGCAGCACTGATTACCGCACGCGGTTGAACAAGGGGGGGGGGGGTGTTTTTCGCAAGTAGTGTATCTGACAGGACTGCGGCGCTTTGTGCGTAAGTGCATTTCAACCCCTTCCCGAAACAAAAAAATATGTTTAAAACACTAATAAGGATGACTTCGTGTTTTTTGGGTTTTGGTGTTAAAATCGAACTATGTCTAAAGAGTAGGAATCAAAGTGTTCATGAACCAATTGAGCTTGGACTTAGCAGCCAGTTTGATAGAAATGTTCGCGACTCCACCCAATCTTGGGGTTTTGTTTTCTCCCTTCTCGATAATTGCAAGTATCGGGGAGGCATCTACTCGTTAATTTAAGGCATCGAGAAAACATCCATTCATTCAATCTGAGAATCGTCCTTTCTCTTGCTATGGAAGAGGCGTCGTTATAAGTTTGAACAAACGCCCTGATGAGTTGACTTGCGGTGATTTTTGCTCGTCTGTCTGGTTTGTATCATTTTTGTACGCAATGTTGTACGGATTTGTGTTCACTTCGAATCACAGTGTCCTATAGTATTCCCAATTGTTCGTCCTTATATGTTGAGCAAATGCGGCTTGGAACCTCCAATATTCTTGCTGTTCTTCCAGTTCCTGTTGACTCCGGCTCATCTTGCCGTTTGAGAAGAAAGAAAGAGGCTATGCACTATGGTAGAAATGTTTAAATTGGCGCGCTGTTAAGGCAAGGAAAAAAGGATATGGAACCGAATCAATCACTGCAATAGGTAAAAACTCAAGAAACTTTTAAGAAAACTGAAGCTGCACTCTCATATTTGAACAGAGCATCCCGGAAGGTTGGCATAACTGATTCTGAAACGCTGAGAAACGCCTGTGAATGACAACAAACATCAAAGAATACCGGAGCATGGGCATTCTCCGTGAAAACACTCAACAAGGGGTAGATAGGATCTAAAGAAACCATAATCTTGAAGTGTGAAAGAGAACATATTTTGATATTCTCTAAAAAGATAAAGATAAACCAGAAGCGCTTAAAGCTGGAAGAAAACTTCAGCTGCATTAGAAACCCCCAAAAGAGGATCCTAATTAAGAGCTTATAGGAGTTAAGAATATAATCACGGACAAATTCTAAGGACAAAACGAAAAACGTTGTGGGCAGACGGCGTACATAAATATTGAGGGATCATTACTAGATGCAGGAACATCTTTAACTTAACTCTGAAAGACCATGAAAGCTATACATAAGATTTTGGTTGATGTCATTGTCGTAGTACTCTCTATTAATAGGGATGAGGAAAGGCATTACTTTTTTTATGTTCTTCTTCCTTTAACCTCACCCAATTTTCCGCCGCAAGTGGAGAAACTTGCTTTTGTCAATGCAACCTTTGACAGCGGGGTTCCAGCAACAATTTTCTTACGAACCTCGCCATACGTGATCAGTTAGAGCTTTGAATTTGTCATTGACCTTGGATGCACATGAGTTGAGGAAATCTCAGGAGAACTGGTCTTCGTATGTTTCAATACGGTGCTAACGGACCAACTGTTAGCAACGAAAACATAGGTTAGGTCTTTCATAGTCCGACACCCTGCCATAAGTGTGGTCGGTACACCAGGTGGCCTGGCTTCCTCATTGTTCTATACCGATGACGGCAGCTTACCATTGGGGGAATTGTTTTCCTCTATCATTTGGATTATCAACTGCCTAACATTTGCCTGCGTCTGTTTTGTCTGACTTATCGATAGTACCGCCCGATCTCTATTGTTAACAATCTTGTGAAGAAGTTTATCTTCCTCCTGATACCGGCTCATGAAAACGTCTTCAACGGGCTTCCGCTTCTACTAAGTTTCGTTCGTGATAGTTGACATTATTTTCTTTGTTTGTTTCACAAGGAGCCTTTGACGTCGACGTTTCCGACGCATGTACGCTTTACCTTGTGCTCGCTACGTCTATTTTAACGACAGCATTCACGGGACCGGAAACCGACAGCCCATCTGAAATTAAACCGAAAGAGCAATATAATAATAATCGTTGGCGCATCATTCAAAGTTTTAGTAAGAAAGAAGAAGGAAATTTTGGTGGCCAAAGAAGCTTATTTTGTCACTAACGAAAGGCCGAAAAAAAAAGAAAGAAGGATGTTCATCAGTGACCACCGGCTTTAAGGTAAGGTATGGATAAGCCTGCCACAGTTAAGTAACGACACTCATTCCGAAATACGGCGATTCTAGGAGGAGCTAAAGGAGGTATTTAAATACATCCTGTACGAACTTTAAGAAAGGGGTAAACTAAGATAAAAGGAACCAATGACAAAAGTCCTTTTGTTCCTGTAAGAATAAGAGCAGGGGTTCGATTAGGTATCAATTGAGTGGAGTGTAGCTTTGACGATCACCTCTCGGGTACGCAGCTAACGTACTCATGTCGCAGGTCCAAATGAGATGAAATAGCAGGGCTCAAAGCAGCCGATGGCGCGATGCTTGAGGGGATAAAGCGTCACCCTCCGAATCTCGCTGCTCTGGGTTCGAATCCCAGTCGTCATGGGCGTCTTGTGTTTGTCTTGTTGCGGTGAGCTTATCACTAGCACAGTGTTTAGTGTGATGATAGTGACAATGAAGCACAATCTGACTGTGTGACCCCAGTAAGGAGTAAATAGGAAACACTAGTAAAGCAAACTTCCTCTCATTCTGGTATCATATGGTTAAAAATTAGAACTTAAGATACTTTTACTTTACGCCACAAGTTAAGTTGTCCTGTGAGGATACCATGAACCGAAGTTCAAGTCTACAATTACACACAATTTCTGTCAAACGTTCAAGAACAAGCCGTCAAGTGGATGGTGGAATTAGGACTCTGTCAATCTGAGTCTTAGACCTGAATTTAACTCGGCGGTTTTAGTCCTCATTATACTGTCCTTTTGAATTTATATAAGGGAGGAAATGCCACCTTTCACCCGCTTCGGTTAGGGTGCTCGCAGAGCGCAGGTGAGGCAGCATCTGATGAGTGATGAAACCGCAAGTTTTTTTTTGCATTGGCTTGTTGGCCAAGGTGAATTCAGTTAAGGTCCTTCCACTCTCTCCGTAGGCTATGGGGTGGCTCTGTAACTTGTCCTTGATTTGAATCCGAAATCTGAGACTTCAAACTCTTTACTATCCTTACGACTCCGCCAAGACTATAAAAATCAGAAGCTTTCAGCCAGAAAAATGATTTATTTTCCGATCCAACGACAACCCCTACAACAAAGAGATATTGCCGCATCTATTAAAGCTAATAAGAATGGTCGGATTGCTTTCATTCGTTCATTTCTCTTTTCATTTTCTTCTCGGCTCCAATATCTCGTGTGCTTGCCTCTTAATAAAATACTTAAGAAAGATGATTTATTATTTGAGGCCGCCATAGAGAATCATGGACCATCATCACCATCATTATCACTCTCATCATCACCATCATGATCATATTTTCCAGTAAGGGGTTATCACTTCAAGATGTTATTATGCTCTGTTAGTTGTTGTTCAATTAAAGGAGCCATTGTTGTGGATAGTTGGAAGCGCCCGAGAGAAAAAAAAGCAGAAAACGGGGCCTGAAAAAGGAGGAGGAGGTCAGACAAAAACGTGAACAGATGCATGGCTGGCTATAGGTACAAGTACTTAACAAAAGAGCAAGGACTCGTCCTCACTTTCGTTCGGTTGGGACTCGTGCTTCCACTTTCGAGGAAAATTTCTTAGTTATCTCAAGATAAAAGGCAGTACACGCAATATATCTTGCGACTGCTGGAGAGCATAGTATTCCGTCATTGTTGGGATAAATCCAATTTGCCGTATTCAAATGGTTTCCCAGTGTCTGAAGGCAATTTACTCCGACCCTTGTAAGAAACAGCTCCTCATCATTGGGCCTCCTTCCAGCCTCTCCCTTCTGCTTGGAAGCCCGAAAACCTATCGAGGTTCAGAAAGGATATTGTACGAGACCAAGGAGAGCAACAGGGGACGAGCCCAAGATGGCCCGCACGCTGAACTAACTCCACTATCGCCTCAAAGCAAACTCACTCGTAACCATCCTGGCATTCTGTTGAGGTCTAATTTCTTTTTGTAAATGATGTCCTCTTCTTGTCTTCTTGTCTTTTCGTCGTGAAGATTAATGGATATTTTCGAGCACAAAACCAAAGTGTACGATAGCCATCCGGGCAAGACAACGCATAGACGAGGGAAGAGCGACAGCGTCCATGGTTCAATTCGTCTTGCGTTTGGTGTTCTGTAAATGAAACCCAGATGTGAGTGCCAACACAACAAATGGAGAGAAAGAAGCGACGAACCTTTCGAAAATTAATTTTCAAGAATTATTTAAGAAGTTTCAGCACGTATTCAGCTCTCTCTTTGTACAATTTATTTTTCACAAATTTCCCTTATCTGTTCTTTATTTTTTCATGCTCAGCTTGCAATTTTTCTGTTTTTTGATCTTATTCCTTTGTCATTTTGCAATTGAGACAGATACAGAGAGCGGCGGGGGATGAATCATGTCCTTGAAAATAATTACGCCCAGCTTGCATTGTCTGGAGCTTAAGTTTTGGCCAATTACGAGGTCAAATTCAGATGTAGACGGTGGACAACAAGATGGAAGATAAAATTATATCGCTGGGCGTTTTGTCTTAATTAGAGTGAATTATAACCAACTTTTATTCTGGTTTTTTTGTGAATTAATTCATTTTCCAGAGTGTTGTGACGAATTGTTCATGAGTCAAGAACCGTGGGTTGTCGGTGGGGTAGTCAGGGGCCTAAACTTCCAACATGACCTGTTGTATGCCAATTGAAGCGATCGACCCGGCTCCTGCATGGTAGTCTCAAAAGAGTTCCAGGCTAATTTGGTTAACGACCTATGTGATGGTGATACCACATCGGCTGAACTAACTATAAAAGGTCAACAGGGAGATAAAGAGATACTATGGTGCTCTGCATATTTTCTCTATGACGCAGAAGACGTTCCCAGTGGAAAATTCATCAGAGCTATCCAATATGCCAAAAGTAGAGGCATGGGGGTGATAGCAGGATGTGATGTCAACCCTCACCACATATGCTGGGGAATTTCCAACAACAATGCGAGAGGATCGAGACTACTGGAGTATCTAGTAGGAACCGATTTGCAGATCCTTAATTTGGGTAATGAACCCACTTTCTTCAACGTGGTCAGGAGAGAGTCATCGAAATCACGGTGGCATCTCCTAATATCGCGGCTCTGATCGGAGAGTAGAGAGTGTTAAACGATATCACACTCTCGGATCACAGACGCATTGATTTTGTAATGGGCATGGATCTACCTCCACCCCCCCCCCCATTTCAAAATCCGCGGAAGATTGATTGGGTGATGTATAAAATAAAATTGAGCGCCCGAGTCACGATCCCTGGGAAGTGCATCAAATCTATTCCTGGAATTGAGAAGACAACCCAGATGATCACAACTAGCATGAGAGAAGCTTTTGAAGAAATCTGCCCACTCAAGATGCCAAAGAAGGGTAAAACACCATGGTGGAAATCGGTTTTGGCAAAACAGAGGAGAACGACAAGGATGCTCTTCAATCGTGCTCTGAAGTGTGATTCAGGCGCTAGCTGGAATCGCTACAAAGAGGCACAGAAGGCTCTAAAGAAGTGCATAAGATCGACTAAACGATCATCATGGAGACGCTTTTACGAAGAGACTAACTCTCTTGAGGCAACCTCAAAGCTGAAACGGTTTCTCATCAAAGAACGTAACCAGAAACTGGGTTATTTAGTGTCGGGAGGTACACAGAAAGCGATGAAGAAACGGCAAACCAGTTGCTTGAACTGCACTTCCCATGCGGCATTCAAAATCTAATCTCAGGACCAACAAGTGCATACATCCCTCAACCGAGAGACTGGAATCTGGCATGCAAAGTAGTATCACTGGAGGGAGTAAAATGGGTATTTAACTCCTTCCATAGATACAAGTCTGCAGTTCCGGGTGGCATCATTCCTGCGCTAGTAATAAAGGGAATGGATGCCCTGGGTCTACATATTCGGAATATCTATCGCGCATGCCTAGCACATGCTTATACTCCAATTAAATGGCGTGATGTGAAGGTGTTATTCATTCCCAAACCAGTGAAACCCACCTACACAGACGCAAAAAGCTTCCGACCGATCAGCCTAACGTCCTTTCTGCTAAAAGGACTAAAAAGATTAATAGATCGGTTGATAAGAGATACACACATTCCTAAGTGGCCACTTCACCATAGGAAACATGCCTACCAGGAAGACAAATCCACGGAGACAGCACTCCATGAACTTGCGGCAAAAATTGAAAAGGCGATGTTGACATCGAAGGTGCCTTCAATTGTGCCTCATTTGCGGCAATTTGTGATGCGGCATGACACCATGGAATCGAACCGCTGCTAATTGGATCCTTCACATGCTAGAGTGGAGAAAAATCCATATATCGGTCGGCCAGAGGTCCACTGAAGCAGGATGTCTCAGGGGCTGCCCACAGGGAGGGGTTCTCCACTGTTATGGCTCTTGTTAATGGATACCCTGCTCTGGCTCCTGGAGGACAAAAAAGTTTTCGTGCAAGCATTTGCGGACGACTTAGCCGTAATAATTACCGGCAAGTTTTCTTTTTTTTTTGGGGTAGGGTAGGTGAATGCATTTACGCACACAGTGTTGGACTCCCAATTCGGTACGTCGTCGGACTACCAACTAAACACCTCCGCATCGCCAGAGAGCTAGCCTGGAACCGTTTGTCACATTACTTCGGGCTAGTCCCCGAACTCTCCCGCTTTGCGGAGCCTTCAAATCAGGGAATTCCTTTCACCAACGGGAGGGGAGAGGAGGAAGGGAACTGTCAGTTCAAGGAACCCCCTGCCATCCGGCTCCTCCACCGGTCGAGTTCTATCTTCTTAGCAACGAGAAGGGCCCGAACGTAATGGGTAACACGGTTCCACCTGTCAGCAGTCCTCAGCATCTCTTCGACAATGTTGTCTGGAGAGAGATCCCCTGTGTTTAAATAGAGCTGCTGACGAACCCCATCCCACCTTTCACAAGAAAAAAAAGTGTGGTGGGCGTCGTCCACAACTCCATTGCAAAACACACAATCCGGAGAACACGCCTTTCCAATGTTGTGCAGGTAAGACTGAAAACCTCCATGCCCACTTAAAAATTGGGGAAGGAAATAGTCAGTCTCACCATGCTTCTGATTTAGCCACGCAACTAAGTTGCCGATGAGCCGCGCAGTCCATCTGCCTCTAGTTTCATTTTGCCAAGAGAGCTGCCACTCGTCTAGAGTGTGTTGCCGTTCTTCGCGAGCAACCACCTCCCTTGGCTCATCTCCCTTCCGGCAAGTTTGCGGACACAGTATACGACCGCTTGAATGTAACTCTGCGTGAAATCCACAGTTGGTGCCTCCGCAATGGACTCACGGTGAACGCTAGGAAGACTGGACTAGTTAAATTCACTAGGAACATCAGGTGGGGCAGCATCTTCGCAGGGGCGGAAATCCAGCTGGCACAAACAGTCAAGTACTTAGGAGTACATTTCGACTCCAAGTTAACGTCGAAGCACCATATCCAGGAGCAATATCAGAAATCCTGCAGATTGCTCTGGTGATGTAGGAATGCGGTAGGTAAAACCTGATGAAGCAGGAAGCTGCTAACGCAGGTTCAGAGACTTGGTTGCCTAAGTTTTACTGGAGCAATGAGTACTACGCCGACTGCGGCACTTGAAGCTATCCTAAATTTACCCCCCATTCACTTGGAGATGAAACGGAAAGCAGCCAACGACGCATATAGGCTCGATACCATTAGAGCGTGGAAAGGTGGCCAATCACACAGTTATGCGTCTATCTGGAAATTCCTTGAAAAACATCCGGTAGCCCTGATGCCGGCCGATCATATGGTTTCCAGATACGTCTTTGAAAAGACATACATTGCCGTAATTACCGAAAGAGAAGAAAGGTTGACAAATGACCATGAGTCTTTTCAGATTACAGACTTAATAGTCTTTACCGACGGGTCAGTCATGGAGGGTGGATCGGGTGCAGGTGTGTTCTCGGAGAATCCGATTTGAGAACTGACCCGACTCCTCGGAAAAATGACGACCATATGCCAGGGGGAGATATATGCCATTTCATTGGCAGCAGAAGAATGTCTGCGACAAAAGTGGAGGGGTCGCACCATTCGAATCTGTTCCAAGAGTCGGGTGGCATTATCAGCACTAAATGACAACAACATGTCAAGCCAGTTGGTGTGGAATTGTCATCAGGTACTGCTGAAACTTGGCCGACTGAACGAAACATTCCTGATGTGGGTGCCGGGGCACTCTAACATCGCTGGTAATGAGGAGGCTGACAGATTGGCTCGCCGACTGTCTGGATCCACAATGGTGGGGCCAGAACCAGCTCTTGGAATCCGACCATCTACTGTCAAATCTACTCTGAATGGTGAAATTGCAAGGATTCACGCAGCTGAGTGGAGAAATTTGCACCTTGTGGAAGAGCCTAGGGTCATTAGAGCGGCATTTTTGTAGACCCTTAAGAAGTGGGACATGAAAACCCGAGTAGGGTTTTTAACGGGAAACTGCTCCTTAAACTACCATATAGAAAAGATTGGGGTAGTGATTTCGGCTATGTGCAGCCAATGTGAGCAGGAGGAGGAGACGGCCTTGCACTTTTTACGCAGCTTCCCGGCATCCTCAGATCTTAGAGGAAGACACCTTGAGAAAGTTTTCTTCAATGAAGAATCTGCACACTCTCTACTTCGAGAAAATGTTCTCAGATTCGCTAAAGCCTGTGAACACCATAGGCGGGAGCCATCGAATAGGCGATTTACGGGGATAGTACAATAGACCTAACAATGGCCTGAGTGGTCGGAGCTGCGGCTCCCCCCAGTAAACTGAACTAAACTTATGAGTCAAGTATAACTTCTTAAAAGTTAAGTCCAAACCCGAATTCAAAAATGCTAATGTGCTTGGATACAGATACAAATGTTGGGGCCCGGAGGAAACATTTGAGTATAGGAAACGCATCAACATATCCAATAACCAAAGCGTGGAAATCTTAAATCAAAAGGTGGGAGCTGATTTCCATTTAGTCAATTACGAATATCGACATGTGCTCAGTTCGATAATTATTCAATGAACATCTTAATTCAATCACGAACGAGTGTGTGTAATTGGTATGCAGAGGGAATACAAGGAAGGGGGAGATTTATTTTTCTTACGCATTTTTTTTTTGTCTTTCTTCGTCCACAGAGGGTATTGTCTGCATAAAGCCCATATCTGTCATGTTCACGTTAATGCACCAACAGTATCTATTCTGACAATCTTTATTCCGAATGGGAATTGAAAGTGATTGACTTGGAATTGAACAGTGAGTGTGCACCTTACATACGGGGCTGACTGCACTCATATCCAGTGCATGCCTTTCAGGGAATCATTTTTCAAAACAGGATCTAATTCACTTCCAGGCAGCCGTACGTCTATGAAGCACTTTTGCAAATATCCCGTATTGCCGACAGCTTCCTGGATATTTCCTTTCGTTCGATTTCAGTTAGAAGCCTCTGACCTGCACTCGCTTTTCATCGTTACAAGCAAAAGTGCAGCCAGACACGGGCTAGGAGCCAGGCGTCCGGTCGACCAGCCTTGGTCAGCGATGTAGGCAGCGAAGAGCTAGCCGGCCATTGTCCAGACTAATGTTGTCACATATGGGCCGTAAGTACGCAACGGAATAGAGTCATTTCAAGAGTGAAACTGAATTATTGACATATAGTCTTTGACTACCTTCCGCTTTCGTTGTTGCTCGTTTGTATGCCTCTTTGCTGGAAAATTACTTGATATTGAGTCAACATGCTAGCAATGTTTTTCCCTGTGTACATGGGTGCCATCTGCATGTACCTTCGGACACATATGACCTGGTAGACGACGGCTAAGGAGTGCGTACGGGGCTACAGTTACTTGCAGATTGTACCCAGCTATTCGTACTTTGTACACGCATACGTCATTAATCAATTTCCACGTCAGGATTGGGGAGAGGTTGGCTACCGACGTTCAGTGTTTGGCCGGAGAGGGAAGAAAGCTGGAAATTGCTTAGTAAGAGTTTATGTTGCCAAGGACTACTATGACATCGCCTGGAAATTACATGTGTACATATACGTAGGTACTATGTGCTAGCCAATATCCATTGTTACTATTCCAACCTCTAAGTCCATTGTAGTAGCGAATCGACAAACGACAAACAGTTTGCCACCTGAGCATTTTAGATCAAAAGGACATCATTTGTATGTTGCCGCATATTGCGAGAAGTAATCTTTGTTGCAGTTTTGATGGGGACTAAATATTTAATTAACAAGTGAGGGTTTTATAGCTTTGTCGAGAATACATGATTTTGTCATTTCTTTGGATAATAAAGCTTACAAAAAGAGACCTAGGTATGAGGTCCTTGTGCTACTGCACGTGCCGTAAGAATGCCTAAGCCTTTCAGCCAAGCTTCCTCTCTGAAGAGGCGGCGTTTTTCTGGCAAGCCAAATGGAAGTTTTCTCCAAGGGTTTGCCCTTACGAGACTCTCACTTTAGGTGCAACTCTAGCAGATTGACTTCTTTAACACCACAACCATCTTGAGTCCAACTCCACTGTTGGACGCCTACAAAACATGCCTGGACCATTGCTGAACCTCTCTCAAGCCAGTACATTGATCCATTCAATTCCTTTAGGGATCTTTTGGATTGGGAAGGCACTGCAAGCTCCAAAAGCTTATGCCGTCCCCCGGTGAACCGTCCTCCAAAAACTGGAGATCGTTATTGCATGGTTGGATTCCACACATGCATTGATGGTTACATACTGCGACTTGTCAAAACTCACCAGTCTGTTTCGAACCCACATATATCCCTCAATGAAATCGCGCCATTGGTCCAACGACGACTTTACCAGCAGCTTCGTACCGGGCTACTGTTAGTCGTTGTGCAAGACCTCAGGACTGCATCTCGGCCAGCAAACCGTAGTGAATACAGCGTTTCTCGGTGCCACCTCGTGGAGGTTTCCCTTAGCAGACAGGGTTGGTGCCCCCTCTGCTCCATCGCCACCTTAGAGCATTACACCTAGGTACAGGATATTGACAAATTCAATGGAGGCCGAACTGGTTAATTTTCAGACGCTTCATCCTCATGTTCCAAGTTCGAATCCTACCGTCAGTCTTTCATGTCTGGTTTGTTGCTATGCTTTTCCTACTAACTATGAATATAACGAAACTGAAACAGACTTTCAGAGATAGAGAAAAAGCACAATCGAAAGCAATTGACTACGGGAATACCCTATGTTGCACAAAGGATTTCCTTCAAACTGTTAACGGTTATTCAATAGTGAGGAGATACTTCCCCGGGTTTGGCTTCAAGCTCCTTGTTTCTACTGATTTGAATTAATTCTTGCTTCCTATTGAAGCTGTATTTATTGGGTATCATTCGACTAGCCGTCTCGGATTCGCTGTCAGTGCCTCAAGCAGGCGGTCCAATTTTGATAACTCGGTCCACTATGTATCACGTATTCCGGCAATTGCATCTTGAAAGTTTGCCTCGAGCTCATCTAAAATGGTTGACTTGTTAACGTATACTAAGGACTAGAGCCCAAATAAAATAATCTAGGGATGTCAAGCCATATGACCGCTACGGTCAATTGAAGAACACTCGCCGTGAGATAGTCCAGTTGCTTAATTTTGCCTTCAAAACTTTGAGCTTTGAACGAGCATTTGTGTGGCGTATCATACCATTTTGTTGGAGCTTTAGCTAGGAGATATCGATGTTATCGAGCTCTGGGCATAGAAAGTTGGCTAACATCGTTCGATACCTAGTATCATTAATGGTAGCCGGATCTCCTGCTTTGCGCCGCCAAAAATAATGTCCGATAATGCCGCCGTACTATCATATAAACCGCTCCAAATTTTCAAACCTTGTGGATGGATTGCTGTTTGGTCAACCACTTGTTGGTTGTGCTCATTCCAATAATGGCGATTTTGTTTGCCAAAAATGGGCCTTGTCCGAGAAGGTAACGGTCAGAGTCTCAATCTCCAACCAAAATTTCCAGTGTCCGATGTCTATGGTTGTTCGGCTTCAACTCTTGTATCAGGATAATCTTATAAGGATGTAGGACCAAATATAACGTAAAATAAGCCGAGTTGACTCTCTGTCAATTCATCTGAACGGCGTTTCGAGATCTCAATTAATAACTAGCACAGCCATGTGATCTACATAAGCTTGAGGGTGTATTGGAAGATTTTGCAGTTCGCATAATAGTGAATGGACTATCCTTTCTGGCTGACCGGACCATAGACACCAGGTGTAGGTTTTCTATTGAAGTGGAGAGCCTATCTTTCCTAGATCCGTGGGGGAACATGAATTTGTTGGGGCCTCCAAAATCCGTGCTTCGGCTACGACCTGATTTCTCAAAGTCACGAATAGATTCGAGGTCTGTGACTTCCTACCACTTGGAGACCTCCATCCTTTGTTTCCATCTTCATATGTTTTTGGACGCCCTTATTGTAGTAGTAAACCGCAAGCTCCCCCATCACGACAAGGTGGTGTCCGAGGGGTAGATTATTGTCCTACTAATTAGGATTATGACGAAACTAAAGATAGAGAAAAAATAGAACAGAAAGCAATTGACTATTCTCTATGCTCCACAAAGGATTAAACCGTATATATACATGTACGACGGGGAGCTTAGGAAGATACTGTATTCCTACTTCAAACTCTTAAGGATTATTCAATAGTTAGGAGATAATCTCTCAGAGTTTCGCCTAATTTTTAACTCTGTGGGCAGCTAGTTATTTATATCAGGTGACCAGATAGGAACGATAGGGAAAGACATTGATTGATTCTTGCTTTTTATTGAAGCCGCATTGATCGCATATCATTCAAATAGCTGCCTCAATTCCGCTGTCAGTACTTCAAGTAGTTGGTCCGACAATATCGTTCCGATTGTTAGCCTTAACCTTGTTTAAAGGGGTTGGCTTATTGACATACACTAAAGACTTCACGCAATCCCAAAAACAACAATCGCGCTCGGCTTGAGATGAACCAGTTCTCCAGATTTTTCTTTCGCAACTTCGAGCTTGGTGTCGCTTATCTGGAATGTAGCGCCGTTTTGTTGGCACTATGGCCCGGATTTATCGATGTTGCAGAGCTCTTAGCATAGAAAGTCAATTATCATTGATCTGTACCGACGACCATTGTCGGTAGCGGTGTTACCTTCCTCAATTCCAAAGAAATTAAGCCCGGTTATGCCGCCATAAACTGCATCAAACTATCAGCCTTTGTGGCTTTTGATCGCTCCGATATCCGCAATTCTCTTTGTCACTGAAAAAATCTGAATCTCCATTCATCATTTCCAGTGCCCAACTAGCGAACTCTTGTCTGAACATTGTCTGTGGCCGTCCAGCTTTAATTCTTTCCTCAGAATAATCTTATGAGGTTGTAGGCCCAAATCCAACCAAAAATAAGCCGGATTGACTCTCTGGCAATTCACAATTCAGATGACTGGCTTTGGATCGACATTTTTGGGGCTCTTACGATACTGACCTACGGCAGCTATGTTAATCTTTTCTTCATACCGTGTCCGTCTGGTCCGTATTACAACTAAGTCAGAATTTTGATGACGAAAATCCTCAAATCTTGCTGATTTGGACACACCATTGGGTGGAATTTTTACCCACTGAAATCATAACCGAATTCCCCTCCACCCGGTGGAACTACTAGGCTATTACATTTCGAGGTGGAGTTTGCACATCCTCCTCTGCTCATCTTTCTGCTATACGTTGTGTTCGTAACCTTGCTTCCTTGATCTCCTTCACCTTGGATAGATCGGATTATGGTATTACTCGTATCGCAGTCCGCTTGACATGTAAGTATTTTCAGCACCAGATTTTTTATTATCAGTACCTGGCTTAGAGATTCATCTAGGTTTCGGCACCACTTCACGAATCTCGAACAATGGGAAATTACGTTCTCTGGACCCTCCGGAATTTTATCTCAGTTTGGATAATGGACCGTTGAGAAACTGAGGCGGATTAGATTTCACCTCTCTAAGTTGTATGTCCACTCCTTGATGGCAGAGGTTAACCTGTGTATCCTATCCATCCACCCTTTCCTAAGCATTCCAATACTTTTGCCATCTATTCATGGGAGACACATGAATAGATGGCAAAAGTTCTTCATCCACGATGAAGGAAAAATATCTCCCTAAATTTAAATGAATATCATTCCCGAGAAGACGAAAGGTCCATCATTTTAGACGGCTTTGAAGACGAAACGTACCCTAAGGAGTGCCCTTCTGTAAACAGCACCCATACTGCCAATCTGAAAGGCCAGTTTGGCTACAAACAACCGGAAACAATCTATTGTAGATTACCCGTCCTAATGCTCTTCTCGTGGCATCTAGACGACATATAGGTCTATAGGTTTATCAGCCTTAGACAGTAGTACTAGCTTCCGCCGTTTCTGTGCAGGAAATAACCCCTTAGAAATGCCCGTTTTGCACAATTGAGTGAGTATGTCTGGTCTAAACTTCATGACGAGCTTAAGGGGGGAATGTGCGGGAATCATCGCGGCATCGGAGCTCCCTGAAAACGGTTAATGCTGCACCCTTGCTTGGGACAACGGCTGAAGGAAGAATTTTACGATGGCGTCTAATAGATCACGCAGTGACTGAAAAACGTTCTTCAAAAGGCTAGGTTAGTAAAGACCTTTCGACGACGGCTGCTACCTGCTAGAGTGTTACTATGCAGTTCCTGGATGAAACCGATGCACGGCCTTCAATGCTTAGTGCGCTGGCTGACGATTTGGGACCAGGGACTTTCCACTTAGCTTCCAAGCGGGACCCCACGTTGTTTGGTCCTTTGGAGGAATGTGATGCAATTGCGAAGGATCGGGAAGTGGATGTCAACTTGCTGGCATCAAACAATGAAAGGTGTTAGAATTGTGGTGGGCTTGAGGTATCATTTGAAAGACCTGCCAATTAAAGGGAGCGCGGTGACGATTTTTCTTCAGCTGCATCTAATTCAATCTGCCCATACTGCTCGGAACTTCCAAAAAAACTGAACGATAAGTCCTTCACGATAGCTGGTGGACGATGCATTCTAATCTTAAGTCCTGCCACCTCGTAATTGCGTCCCATATTGACACTATCCGGTCCGCCTAAAATTATATTTGGGTCGACAGGTACCTAAATAAGGTTCTACAGTGGCGGCACGTTTGTGTATTTTTCACTTATTTACCAAGCATGAATCCTCAGGTACAAATATGAGCCTACGGTGACCTGTCGAAGAATGGCAGAGATCTTATATAGGTTGCCATTCACTAATTTGAAAAAATTAGATCGACACTACCATTTTAAGGTTCGGGGAAAGGGTGGCGGGCTATTTCATGGCAGGCAAGCAAGTAGACTATACACAATAGATCCGCCTCCCGGCGCATTGTTTGAAATTGAATGGTGGAAAAAAATCATTGCGCAAGTTGAATTTTTTACGGCACGTGTGCGATTTTGGTTCAATTTCAATTAGGTCTTAAATGTTATTTCTGAAGATAGCAACCAGCAGATATTTACGGAACTCAAATTTACTCGAAATTTTTCGTTCAATTGCAGTGAAGTTCATCAAATTTAGGACGATATTTGATTGCTCTCTTATAGAACTCTCAAACGTCTTATTTAAGCTTGGACTAGGCGAAAGTTTATTGAAAATATCCGGTTTATTGGAAATTGTTTTCAGCCGTCATTAGCTTTAATTTTATGTAAATCATCAGTATCCAATTTTAAGAATTTCAGTCATTGCGTTAACAAGTTAAAACCAAGAATTTTTCGTTGAATATTGGTTGTCTTAACCTACACCATAAAGTCCTTGAAGACAAGTTTACTCGTCTCTCCAACTTCTCTTTTTTAGTCAAAATATTCTTGGAAAACATTTTATTCCTCTAAAGATCCTTAGGCTTGTGCGTCCGCTAATTAGCGACTAATTTTAATTGTATTGCACGCCTTTTCTAATTATCTAAGAGTTTCGGGAAACTAACTTGAAAATATATTTTCTCTTTTCAGATAATCATCTAAAGATACTACAAATTTATAACTCATCTAATTTCCATCAAGGAGGAATCATAGGATGCAATCCTCGATCTATCTGAATACATCCTCATCAAACACAAACAGTGGTGAAACCAGCACCCACCGCATGCACCAATTATGAACAATTCCGCATCTACAACACTGCCGAAATCGAAACTTTAATAAAGACACGCCAAGATAGACATGCTCTATCAAAAGTAGTTATCACAAGAAAAGAAATAAAGATACGAACGAAATTTATATTTTTATGCTGAAAACGGATTACTAACCGTTCAAGATGGCTCCTGCTAATAGGCTTCCGTCTATGACTGCGGTAGAAGAGGAACATCATCATCTCGGGAAAAGTAGAAATTTGAGTATCTATAGTAACTGTTGCAGTAGTACCAATCGAAAACGTTGTTGGGAGAGGATGTTAATAGGAACTATCGTTATCCTTGTGATGTTGTTACATACATGCAGTGCAGCAGATTTTTGTAAGTACCATTTCAAAATATTCTATGCTTATCCTTAGATCCGGTTAAAGTAACAAACACAGCTGGGAGTTATACATAGATACTCGCCTAATTTTCGGATTTTCGAACATGGATATCTTTCTGATCACGGTCATCATAATAGATATTATCTTATGCATAGAGATTAGTTTTTACGAAATTGGTAGAACTCTTCATTCTTTGCATAAATTTGACTCACAGATAGTTTCCAAGAAGATGGAATCGAAGGGAAGTGTCTGTCTTAAATGCTATACAATTTCTGGTGCCAGATTCAGATTGAAGTTGGTCCTTAATATGTAGCCAGAGGTGAAGTTCTTCCATGAATTCAAAATAAACGTTTCTTCAAATTATGGTGATTTTAGATAGAAATTTCATTAGAAAAGTAATTGAGCGTCTCTTCCAGTAAGATTCAATTTACTCGTGATTCATACATAAAATCCTTGAGAAGTTTCATCGCTTTTGTAATCTTCTTCTAGGGAAATTTCCAATCCCAAAAGCTTCTAAACTTTTAATTTGGTGACCTTCCCAAGTGATCCATTCCCTATCGTTATCTATTTGATTATTCTTACAACTGAAATGATTACCTTGAAAACTCCACATGGATGTAAAATTTAGATAAAACAGTCACAAGGCCTTGTAAATTTGCTCGATTCTAAGCATCTATGGATTGCCTGCGGCGTGCATAGAATCCTCTTTTATCTTAAATCTTAAAACCTGCTAAGTAGAGAATAACGTAGACGATCCAACGCGGACAATTTGAATTTCTTGAGTTTATGATTGCGCTCCTTATCGGATACTGGTGAGCGATACCTCAGGCTGGGCGGAGTTAAATGAAATGTATACGCTTTTAGCTCGTCCAGCTTAGCTTTTAGTATTTCAAATAAAATCATTCTGATAAAAAATCGCACGTTTTCTCCTGAATTCGGATAATGTAAATGATATCTAGGTAGGTATCAATGGCCGCCTCCAGGAGCGTCGTTTTAATGCCACAAAGTCCTAAGACCATGATTACTGTGGTAACAGCGAGGGGATAGAATCCAGCCGGCTCAGATCTTACAGCCACTCCGTAGCATTCACGAAGGAAAGTCACTCTCCCACCTTGCAGCAGCTGGGAATTTCTCTGAGGTCTCCAAAGGACAGCTTTCCTAGTTTCCGGTTCTATAATAGTTAGAACTGGTCAGTCGCAAAGGAAGTGCCTGAGGGTTCTTCCAAGGGTTTTGCCAATTTTCCATTCTACACACTATATGTATTATTTAGGACAGTTGGTAGTGACCTTCAAACAACAATTATATCGACGATTTTCTGATTCATCGCTTTCCACCCCACATCATCATCAACGTCATAACAGCCGTTATCTGGTCTAGACCTGTTTTAATAAAGAACTCCAGACATGCCGGTTTGGCGCTGAGGTCCACCCCACATCCTTATCATTTTCCAACCCATTCCGTGATTATGAACTTTGTTCCTCTTTTCTGGCTCCGATTTTTTCGCGAGACTTCTCTTTATTTTCAGAAAAGGATCACGAAGTTCGACTCTTTTTTGTGAATTCATCACAACTAAGACACATGTGGGCGGTTGGAATTTTACTTTCCCCTTTTCTGAAATGTCGTGATATTATCCAACTTCTGAAACAGCTCACTCAATATGACACCTTAAGACCGCTTTTCGTCGCCTGATTCATGGTCATGAATATCGACCCTTCTCTTCGAATTGACCCAATAACGATAATATCGATGTTTAGCGTTTAACTAGATTTGTTGACCAATTTTCAGCTTCCTTCTCTTCTTAAGTTAGTCAAATAACGATCAAGTCGGCTTTTGTATAGAATTTTCTATTTTTTTTTTAAATTTTCGACATTTTTGTCCTCGCATCCTTTATATCACTTTTCGACTAATTTTCTGCCCAAAACGGTGGTCGCGAAATTTGATCACTGTCAACAAATTCGTCCAAATTGCAGAAGTATTTCTTACCTAATTTTCACGAAATTTTCCGGCTTTTTAGAACCTACATCCAATATGTTATGCTTGGACTGTCCTTCCATACCAAACTGGTGGGCGTCAAGTCCGGTGAATTGGGCCGAAATCGGGATACACTTAAATATTTCTAACATGACCGCCGAGACCCAGTGACAATACCTGCTATGGTTAAAAGTCACTTAGCACTTCGACCTAGGAATCGTGATCATCCGGTGGGCCTATATACCTGTCACATGGTTTAGACGAATGACCTCAACGAATATAAAGTGCAAACCATTTAGAATATTAAGATAGGCTCCCTGGCACGGGCGTTCTATTGGCCACTTGTGTCCCTCTCAGCTCAACGCATCCTAATCCGAGTTTTGCGATTTGTGAATACCAATTTGACACAAAAGAGGCAACTTTAAGCTACTATACCTTTGTTAATAACAATAGGATTTCCAGCAAACTTTGCAGTAGCACTGCTCCATAGTAAAACCTATATTAATACAATGGGTCTAGAATGAACTTAAAGGGGTTTCGGAGGAAATTTTTGAAAATGTACACCTCTTAATCATAGTATCTCAAGTAAGCCTCTAATCGTTAGGAATTTTAGTATATTCCCTACTTCCAAATCTTGCAACTTTGCATCTGGTATTAAGTGTTCTCCCAGGTGCCTGAACCCACTTTGCAAAAATGTCGGACAGTGTCCCAGAACGTGTATAGAAGTTTCATCACATTCCGCACTGAATCTACAGGCAGCGTCCGTAGATATCCGTGGATATCCCGGGTTTCCCTAGGTGATAGTTTAGCCGAAATTGACCAGTGAGAATTCCCACTATGATTCGGAGGTTCTTCTTGGTGAAGTCTTAGCAATCTGTATCCCCCAATAAGCCCCGTGGATTGCTCCATTCCTGATAGACCCGTCCAGTATAGTTCCCTCAATCGTTCCTCTTCATTTTTTAATATCATAGCCATGATCCTGTTTCCGATTCCACACAAGAGTTCTGGCCCGTGTAAAGGCGTCCATGCTAACTTCTTGACTAGTTCGTCCGCTACTTCATTGCCTTCTAAAACAACATGGCCTGGAACACAGAGTATCCAGACCTTATTGAGCGAACCGAGTGTATTCAGTCTCTCAAGGCATTCCCATACCAATTTAGAGTTCACCTGGTTGGCTATCAGTCAGAATAGCAATGTCTCGCTCCCTGTAGTTCATTTGGAGATTAAAGGTGGCACATCTGTCTATGGCGTAGATTTCCGCGCGGAATATGCTAGTGTGCTTACCCATTGATTCCAAGTACATTTTCCTTGGACGAAATAACCAGGTATCTGTTCTGTCTGCTGTGAGGGATCCGTCAGTTGCTGGTTTGTGCCGTATGTCACAGCCACGCTCTCCCAGTTTGCCTTCGACTGCATGTGCAGATGAGGACGGGTTGGTCCCAGAGGGACCTCCAGGGATGCCATCGAGCACCTCCTCATTGTCCCACTGATACACACGCAAGCCAATCTTTGGAGTTCATGTAACTCCCAGGCATGTGTTCTGAGTTCAGTTCTTTCTACCTAGATTACCGCCCCATAAGTAATCATTAGCCTTACTATTGCAATGTATATCCAAAGTAGTATCTTCGGGCTGTAACCCCATTTTTGCCTGCTATGATCTCCAAATCATCAGAGCATTTGTAGCTTTCAGACATGCGTCTTCCAGAGTGATTTTTGGTCTAGCATAATTCCCAAATGTTTGACCTCTATTTCTCGTTTCACTTTCATATCATGTAACCTCAAGGATATCAAGTGATCAAGCCCCTAGTAAATGGTGTATGGTTTTGGCTGAATTGATACGCAGTTCCGCCTTCCTGCACCAGGCACTAGTAATCCTTAATCCAGTTTGCATTTTATAACATCTTATCTTTATAACATCGTATCTTCGTGTTTGCCCCTACAGATTAGAACAACGTTGTCAACGTAACCCTGGACTTGTATTCCAGTATTTGTTAGCTCGTCCAGGAGTTTGTCGACTACCATACTCCACATAAGCGGTGATAATACCCCGTCCTGTGGACAACCTTGAGTAGTATTCATGACAATAGAATTTGTACCTGTCAGTACTTCTATCTGCTTACTCTGTAGCATTTTGCCCTTCCTGAGATCCAGGGTGTTTCCCACTCCCTTGTGTATTTTCGTCCCTCAGCCAGTCCTCGGTTTTTTTTGCCCGGTTGAAGAGTTTTAGTACCTCTGTTCTCATTCTGGCTAAGTTTCTAATCCTCCAGAGTACATACCTTGATGATTTAACTGTCTTAGCCGAACACCTGGCCTCATATGCGCCAATGGCGACTGTGTTGAGGTTTTCTACCACTGCTTCTAGTTCCAATTCGCTTCTGATGTCGCCGTTCCCTTCAAGGTGAGCCATGGTGTTGCTTGCCATCAGCTTCGATGTTCAGATCACTGTTGGCAAGTGAATTCTCGTTAGCGCCAATTGAATAAGCATACCATCGAAGACGCCTCTCTCGCAATATTTCCAAGATCGGTGCAACACCATATCGATCGCGGATATCCTCATTTCGGATGTTAAGTCCTTGGGGTTTTAACATAGGTACCTGTTGTGGAGACATAATCCTACGGTCTTCTTAAGACACGGATTGATTTTGGGACCACAATCAGAGCCCCGCTGTGACAAGCAACAACGGTACCAGTCTATGCAGGTACATGGCTTAACATTCATACTGGTGGATGCAAGACCTACCCAAATCTCTACCGAACTAAGGAGTATGGCACCCGTGTTGAAACGCAACACCACGCCGAGGCCCGAAGATCCCCGAAAAGCCCCCATGAAACTCCCACCAGGGGGCCAACCGCAAACAACCGAGCTGTACTCATATACGACAGGAAATCTCCCGAAGTATATGAGTCGAGGGGCTACCCCGGTTCCCATGGTACCAGTATACCCCTGGTAAGGTTTCGTGGCCGAAGCCACTTCAGATGAGTCTCCGTGCAGACTCTGGTCTGATCGCCCTTATTAAGCCTTGGAGCATTCGCCTACTGCATCACGGGCGGCAAGCCATTGCGATACAGCGTTTCCCGGTGCCACCACGTGGAGGTTCTCCTCGGCCACTTGGTTTTGGTTCAACCGACAGGGTTGCTGCCCCGCCTTCCTCCCCGCCACCTCAGAGCACCTCATTTCGGATGTGATCAAAACATACCAGCGCACTAGTCCAACGTAACATCTTTGTTTCCATTACTCTAAGACGGCATTCATTGTCTTTTATAGTCGGCCAACACTCGAAACCATAGAGAGCGACAAGGCGGGCGATATTGCGATAAATTTTGAATTTGAGACCTTCGTTTATACGTCGATCACAAAGAACGCCAACTGTGGAACGCCACTTCATTCAGGTTGCACTGAGCAACTTCACAATACACATTTAGGAGGTTTTCCAAGCAACGTCAACCCAGCTGTCATAACAGCACTCAAGATCCAACCCGAGCTACACCGTTTCCCTCTCCTTCAGAATGGCATTCATCCTATGAAAAAGATCCCTTCAGAAACGAGACTGAATCACTTTAATCATTATAAGCCCCACCTTCTGAGCCTATAAATCAAGGACACGTGTCAATGTAATTTCACCCTATAGGCAAATCATGCAAATTTGCAGTCAATCTTGCACTCTCCATTCGAAACCGTTCTGTTTGCGATCAATCAGTGAATTCATTTGCGACTCTCGCATGTAAATCGCAAAAGCTCCTGGCTGCGTTTGCCTATACGCAAATAGTGCAATGTGATCTTCTTCTTCTTCAGCTTCACAATAGTACATAGGTATATGAATGCTTCTTTCTTGTTTGTATCGATCCATTGGGCAAAAATGCATTTAATTGTGCGCTAGCATACAAAGTTGCATAACAGGGCAGTGCAGTGCTAATAATAAGAAAAGGAAAAGTCAATCATCATTTCAGATTTCAAAAGGATGTGAGAGATTTTAGGGTTGGCGAATTTTTTGTAGAAATTGTGAAGTAATGTGGAGGTCAGGAGAAGATTCAGGAAATTGGAAATGGGGTAATGGAAATGATAAAAAATGCGTTGTAATGGGTAGAAGGACATTTCGCATACAATCAAATGCATCTGTCGAACGAATGACGAAATGATTTGCAATACGTAAAACCACTGATACGTACAATGCACTTCTTTCGATATACCTTCCCAGGAAGCTTGCAGTTAGGATGCCCCACAATTGAAGTTAAAAGAAAAAACAATAAGGGAAATTGTTACAAAAAGGGTACCTTAAAGCTTTGCTCGGCATCGTCTAACAAATGGTCGAAAGCAGCATTTTTTTAACAAATTCTAACCAGAGATTAGAAAAGATGTCCTTATTTGAAACTTTTGCAAAAAAAGGGAACAAACTGCAAGGGGAGACGTGTAGCCGCAAAATAAGTTAGGATCTTCGTGCTAAGAAGACATTGATTTGTGTTTAATAGGACCAAAACTGCTTACAAGATGGCCCTACGGATCTCCTGAGGATCCTCGATTGCTCTGTTTACATTGTGAAGCTTGTCAAGTTTAATTGGAAACAGTCTGGTTCTTCTTAGGCATTTTCCATTAAATCACTCCCTCCTTCTATAAATTCTTTCGGAAGAAGGCATTAATCTGTGGTTGTTGAGACAGAGAAGGCATAGTTTCATTCGAAAAGCTGAGGAGAGAGCAAATGGCTGACAATGGAAGATATCCCACCCAGCTTCACCGCCGTGTAAACAAACCAAATTTAACAGAAAAGCACGGATTGACATAGGCCAGTTATCCTCCTTCACGGCAATACAGATTTACACGATCGTCTGGTTCTGAATGAGGATGATCCAACCCGAAAAGTCTATCAACGCAATATCTGCGGTAGGAAAGGAAAACTTGGCAGACCCTGCCTCAGATGGAACGATGGTGAAGACCAGGTAGTCAGGCATCTGTTGGGGATATTGTATTGATGAATCTCGACGCAAACGCCGGATGTTTAGAGTTCTTTATTAAGGCAGGCTTAGATCGGGCAACGATTGTTGCAGTGTTGATAGTGATGAAATACTATAAAGGAGGCTCTGATTGATCTGGTATGGTAAATTCTACCATATCCCCTGTTCTGTTTGGACCTTGTGCCAACGCGTTTTCATATTTTTTTTTCACAATTTTCATCTATTTATGGACGTTTCGCCAACGATAGGGACTTCAAAAGCTACGTAACAATTTTTGCAAGATATGACCAACTGAATTGATCGAGTGGGGAGAGCAGGTCGTAAAGAAGAATGAAGGATATTTTTTTAAGGATTGGGGAGTCCTAAGTCCGCATCCACTTTATGCCGGACCTATAAGAAGGGACCATATAACATCTGCGAGCCGCGTCGGTCACGCTGCTCTCAGGGCAGAGGTGAAGCAGCATCTGAAGAGTTACCTCTGCCCTGGTAAGAAACCGTAGCCGTCTTCGTCCTTCTTTTAATTTTTAACGAAGGATCTATTATCGTTAAATTTACTACGTTGATATTATATGTTTTTTCAATAATAATTGTTTGTCCTTCGAACTCTAGAAAGCATTACAAGGCTAAAGCAACATTTAAACGCTCCCTTTGGGTGGTTATTCTCGTTTGTTGGTTGCTCTTCCTTCACGCCATCCATCAACACCAATAAAACCAACTATAATCTGCCCCAACCTCATCTACATGCTCCTTGCATATAAAATACTGCAAAATTCTCCGATCATCGTGGCAATCTTTCTTCTGATCCCATTCAAAGGCAACCGTCCCAAAGTACATTGAAGCCTGCGGGGAGTGCATCCACCACAACCTACTATGATGCAGCCACATCTTGTTTGCCCCGTCGAAAGCTAGAACAAGCGCATCCGGTAACATCAAAGCGCAGCCACACGTCGTTGCAACCACAAAAGTGTGAACTTTAATTCACAAATTGTGTCCTTCCCAGCGGACCTAATTAATTTCCACCGAACTGACGATACACCGTGTGGGCATCCGCATGCTTCCAAGCCCCATGGAAAAATGTTGGGGAAAACATTCACAGGAATAAAAAAAAAAATAGAATTCCGACATTAATATAAATCTTAAAAGAACATTATTTCTCGCTTTTTTGTCTATTTTTCGTGCTGCCGGGTGGGGAGAAATTATGATGAAAAATCTCCCCGAAATGACTTTGATGACAAAGAAAAATTATTTGGTCATTATCCATGTCACCTTGTTGGTTCTTTGGTTAATTCTTCGTTGGCATGGTGTTAAAATATGAATGAAGGCAAGAAAATGAGCATTTAAATGATCACCGACGCCCGCCATCATCGTGTCCCCAGCGCCAACAGAATAATGGAAGTGAGGACATTTTGCTTTCAATCTGGGAATTTTCACAGCTGGTTTTTGATTGAAATGTGCACGGTCGGAAAATATGGTGGAAAGCGGAGGCGATTTTTCATAAAGTAGTGCCTGAGAGTTGGGCTTCATTCATACGAATTGAGTAGTAGTAGATGGGAAATACTCTCGAGAGATAATTGTTAGGGGTCCACTTGTTTAGGATCACGGTTTTGGAGTTCGAAGGACATTAAAGGATCAGATACCGATTTCTAGGAGTAAAAACTCTGGGCCCTATGATATTAAAAGGAAACAGTGTAACCTAAATGGGAGCTAATTTCCTGAGTCATAAATTTCAGGTGCATGTTTTTCAGACCCCGGCAAATAGCGAATTTGCAATTCCTTTTCCCTCCACTAGCAAGTCCTTGTTTAATTCAAATGCAACCAACCCAGCCTAAAACGCTTCAACTAACTTTAAATTGTGAGCTAGAAACAAAAACCCATTTAGTTTAGAAAAACTACACACATAAAATTTAAGCTCTACTTAATTTTCTCATTGACTCTAAGTGGAGGATTTTTTCGCTATTCGAAGGCGACCTAATAAATAAATTTCCTGCAGCACCTAAGGGATCCACATATGTGTACAGTACATGCTTGTATTTACGTATTAGCCCTCCGAAGAGGAAGTTCCTTACCAGAGAATAGTCACCTACATGTATCTATGCACTTGCAGAAGCGTGGGACTATATGAAGTGCTTTACAACCCTTAAAAGGTGCTTGGAGAGAAAAATATGTTCACTGACTGAATTTATTACAGGCAGTTCACATTTACACTGAAAAGGTAACAGTTTTAAATTCAAGTGAAAAATTTGAAACATAAATGGATAAGTTAGATGTGGAGCAACTAACATTTCTATGGGGATAGGGTGGGGATTTGAGGGAGATAGTCAAGCTGAAAACTTATTTTCTTGGTTAATAAGATTCGTCAAGATTTTGCCACACGATAAAAGTGCATCATTTTATTTTTGCACATATACTAGTACTGCTAGTCTTAGTGGTGTAGGTCAAGGATGCAAGTAGTTTGAATAGACGGCACTACATTGGCAGAAAGTGGAACTCCATGTGAAGGTCAAAGGGCCCTCCTTGCCATTTAAACTATCAACTACAATGAGTATGAATCTTTCACTATAGAGTCGGTTATAAATAGCCGAACCAAAGGACGACTTTTTGAAAATTCCATTTCTAAAGGGTCACTTAGGATCCCCACATTCCACACTGAATATACAATAGAAATTTAAAAAGTGACAGACAAGGTGTCGCAAAAGCCTAATTCGTGGTGTGAGTATGTGTCTGTTTGAGGTGAGGGAGAGTCAAAGCCGCTGAGCACTCAGACCTTAGTGGTTCATTGTACTCGATTCCCCCGTCTAACGGAATATCCCGGATTCGTTTATGTACCGCAGGATTTAGTTGATCTGACGCTATCCGCTGCAGTTGGATCACATCAGCACCAAAAACCTGATGCCTGATGTTACGGACGAATCGGAGCACTCACATCGAAAATTTTCCGTGGATTCCGCTTTCTCATTACAGGACGGACACGTATCATCTTGGATAATTCTTATTCTGAACATATGCCCAGCTAGTGAATTATAGCTAGTCAGAATGCCCACAATACTTCGGCAAGTCTTCCTGCTTTTCGACAGTATCAACTTTGCCGTATACTTGTTTGGCTCTGACAGGAAGAGTTCGCCATCTGTCATTATGAGAAGCTTGTTCCCAGTTTCTTATAGCAGCATCAGCCAATGCTACCGACACCCAAATTGCTGGTTCCGATCCAGGCATGGGGAAAGTTCAAGCCTCTTTTGCTAAGGCATTAGAGATTTCATTTTCCTCTACACCACAATGACCAAGTACCCATAGTAAATCCACCGTATTAAAACTAGAAACAGAATTCAATCGGTTTCTACATTCTTGAACGGTTTTTGAAGTGATGTAAGTACTACTCAACGCCCTCAATGCAGCTTGACTATCGCTAGAGATTGCGATGCGCCTGCTCTTCAACCGCTCGTTAATAATCCAGGTTGCCGCTCTTAGGATCTTCACTACACTTCAGCCTGAAAGACCGTTATGCATTGTCCCAAAGAAAAAGCCCACATCTCGTTTTTATTCGAGAGGTAGACTCCTGCTCCCGAACCATTTTCTGTCGTTGAGCCATCGGTGTAGAAGACGTCAGTATATCCTGACACGCATTCTTCTGGTTCATCCCAGTTTTCTCTCCGCTTCAAGATAACATCATATCTTCTAGTAAACAGATGTATGGGGATCTGAGAATCGGAAAGCATTGCGAAAACTAGATTCAGTTTTCCTAATGACTCCAATGCTTTGTGCCCCCCACGTCCATCGTTTTCCCACAGATCTAATCGAATTAGCCTATGAGCCGCTCTCATTGCAGTGCCCTGAACAAAACAAATCCAAGGGCTGCAAATTGAGTAATGCATTGAGAGCTGCGTCGGATGTGGTGCCCATGGCACCGGTGATACCCAGACACACAGTTCCTTGCAGTGTGGCTAGTTTACAGCGAAAACTCTTCTGTTTCACCTTAACCCACGACACTGTGGATGGAGAAGCGAACATCGGCCTAATGATAGGAACAGATATCCACATTACAACCTAAGTACCCATGTCGAGGCAAAGGTCTGACTACATAGCCCATAAGCTCGTTTCATCTTTACCTCTACATGTTTGTTCCAAAGAAGCTTCTTGTCTAGAATAACCCCCAGATATTTTACTTCTTCGGAGAGTTGAAGGGTTGTACCCCTCATCTCTGGAAGGCAGAGACCATTCAGTTTTCTCCTTTTTTTAAATAATACCATTGTTATTTTATTTGGATTTACTGAAAGTCCATGCCTGGGACATCAACTGTCACTCAAATCAACGGCACGTTATGTATTTCTACACAGCATTCCGAGACCTCGACCAATAACCAGTACAGCTACGTCATTCGCATAAGCTTGAACGTGTATTGGCAGATTTTGCAGTTGATCAGCATACTCCACAGAAGTGGCGATAGCACACCTCCTTGGGGGCAGCCTTTCGTTGCTTCCGTTATTAAGTAGCGATCAACACAATCTCTGCGTAAGCATAGCGGAGATCTACTTTATTAGAAATTCGTCAACATCATGCTCTCTGACGACATCACAGAGCTTTTGGAAGGGCATACACTCAAAAGCCCCTTTAATGTTCACGAAAACCCCCATCGCGTACTCACCCTTCAGAGTTGCATCCTCTATCTTTGAAGCCAAAGAATGAAGAGCAGACTCATAGGACTTTCCACGTTGGTAAGCATGTTGGTTTTCACTTACGGGGTGCGACCTTAGCGCTTTCTTGCGAGTGTGACGCTCAGCCAGTCTTTCCAGACATTTGCCTGAAGTTCTTTGGATTATAATACTGATCTTTCCCAGGCTGTGGTATGAATACTACTACCTTCTGCCAAGAGGAAGGCACGTAGCTCATAGCAAGACATCCTCGAAAAATATTTCTTTGAAGTTTCTCTAAGTGCTCTATACCGTTGGGTAGATGCCACCCATACCAGGTGCTTTGAAGTGTTGAAATGATAGTACAGCAGCTCTCGCTTTTTCATTGGTAGCAACCGCTCTTGCAGTATCCCAATTGCCCTTGCAACGCCTTCATGTTGAAGGGTTTGCAGAAACCGCCAATTCTCTTCTTCCCACTTCTGAGACCTGTTCTCCCGGGTTATGTACTTCCAAGAGAGTATGTATAGACTCAACTCTGGAGTTCGTGAAAGTATCCGGTTTTCTAAGAGAGCCCAACTTGGCGACTCACCCTTATCAAAGACTCTGCACAACTTAGAAGTCTGCCTTTCACTTTCCAGTTCCTCACAGTGTGGTCTAAAAGAGTCTTGTTTCGAACGTTTTACGAGCCTCTTATATTCACGCTGTGAGTTCCGGAAGTTTAGCCAGTCTTCATCTTTATTGCTTTTGTAAGCACGATTTGGAAGTCTGGTTGATTTCCTGAGTCTCTGCAGTTCTCGGTTCCACCACGGAACCGTTTTACCACGTTGGCCTCGGGAAACAGGACAAGTCTCTTCAAAGCACTCTAAAAGTGTGCGATTCTGAGTTTTCAATTGATCTTCTGCCGCCAAAGGAGTTCTTAGTCGCCAAGGGAGCTCAACTTTGTCGCTAGGAAGTTCATTGAACTTTGTCCAATCCATTTTCCTAGGATTCCGTCTCTTCGCCTGTAAAAGTTAAGTTCTAGGTAACGGTGATCTGAGAGAGAGATTTCATCTAGTACTCGCCAGTTTCTAATCGACTCTAACAACTTTGAAGTGCAGATTGGGCACCCTATGTTCGGGGTCATCAGACCAGCTGAAGTGATACAATCAAACAGCTTCTCTACTCTAGGATTGCATTTGCAACAAATATGCTGAGCTTTTGCATGACAACCTATAAAAAGTTCAAGGCCACTTGATTCAGTATAAACTACCAGATCCCTTAGTTCGTGCGTCGGCGGTGGGCACAAAGAATCATAGGGTAAGTAGGCAGGGGCAGCTATAACGTTTCTACTCTTACCATTGACCTGGTATTGTAAGTTGACCGCAACAAGGTCCTGGGAACAGAATTGCATGGGTTGCCTCTAACAATTTTGACACCAGAACGCAGTCCGTCGGTCTCGAGGATCTTTTCTTCGAAGAAGATCCGATCCCCTTGACTGATCCAATACCACAGATTCTGTTGAAACGAACCCATGGCTCTTGAACCAAAAATATATAAGGACAGACCTGCAACTTTGCCAGCTTTGCTGCCAGTAGATAGGAAGAAGCTTTGGCATGCTGCAGATTGATTTGACTAACTCTTATGTTTGTAGCCATAAGTGCAGCCTAATATGAAAACCGCCGCTAACTGAAAAGTCTACTGCGTTCAGCTTGGATCTCACCGGGGTTACCAACTTGTCCTCACCTTTCACCGAAAGTTCCGCTTTCTTGTGTCCGATTTCTCTGGATATCGTTTTCTCATCCAACAAGATCAGCCGGGCAAATTCTTCCTTGGACTTTACCTCTTTCACCGTTTCCGTTTTGTAGACCTTCATATTCTCTGGGTGTTTTGCTGTAACATTCACAGCCTTGTCATCCGCAAAACCGACAATTGTAGTCTTTTCTGGGACGGGAAGAACAAGCACCCACTTAATAGTATTACCGAGCCCCGCGGTTAACTCGCTGTGACAATGTACTCGTTGGGGGGCTCACTTGTCCCGTACCAGAGAATCCTCTCTAAAAAGTAATTTTGTCCAGTCTCGCTAGATAATTCGGTGTTAGTTGGGATTATTGAATGTCATATTGACATTTAATGCCAACAGACATATCAGCCCCACGAACCATGGCGTATTTTGCCAGATTTACCATCATGTTCATTGCATCCACTGTAGAGCACCAAAAACCATACTGGGGTTCTGACTAGCTATTGTTGCTTTCGATGTTGGTTAGCTATCTGTTGTAGATGGCATTTTGCATCATCTTCCCCATTGTTGTTCAACGAATCAGGTGATATAATATTGAATTTCCTGCTAGCTTATTGGATTTTGAAATCAACACCAACTTAAGCTTTTTCAACTGAGCAGAGAATATTCTTTATTGTAGATATACCTGTAAGGTGTTCATAAAAGAGTTGGATCTAGTCTTTATTGCGAGTTTCAAAGCACTGTTAGGGATTCCATCGAAACCTAAGGCCTTATTGTTATCGATCCAAAATACATACCATACATATATATATATTTCCCGCAGCTCCTCCTCAATTACTAGAACTATTGGGCACTCGTTGAGCTGGACTACCATGTGTGTGCGGCTGTGGCAATCATCTCTTTCAGAAGTCGCGGTCAGGTCACCTGGGACGATCATCATACCTTTTTCATTATCATCCTGAAGGCCCTACCCCAAGGGTTTAGATCAGCGTGGTCACATAACTGCCTTCGAATGGTGTCTTTTAAACGGCCAAGAAGTTGTTGGTGTATCTTCTCTCAAAACCTCCTCGTTGAGAAACATGCGGTTCGCGAGTAGTTGGGAGCAGCTGCCTTCGAAACATAGTAGCATCATATGCTTGCGTTATCCATCAGGTGATTTGGGTGACTCTTCCGCTGAACAGACTTTCCGGAGACATAGCGGGTTTAGGCATTATCTAGCATCAGCACGGCGCAGGACTGACCAATGAACATCAACTCCTGTATCATATCCACAAACATTTCTACCGCATCGCAAGTAGAACGGCCTTGTCGAAATCCATGCTGCGATACCCGCAACCTCGTTGGCAGGGAGTAGCTTATTGTTTATCCCCCTCTAAAGCTTTCTCACCACAGTTGGATATAGAGCAAGTACCTCAGCTGATCTTCTGAGCGATAGCCTGATTAAATTCGTCGATAGTCTCTTCTACTAGGCATAACACGCTCTTTCCATCATTCAAATGTACTTGCTTCACTAGGGTTTGGCCGTAGCAGCCGACTTTAAAGTTATATAGAGAATCTCGTCTAATTTTGCAGCCTTCTTCTCTGTAATACGCCCGAAGGTCCCCGGAAGTTTCTGTTTAGAATCTTTGGGATCGAGAAGATCGTAGTATGAGGTCCATTCTTCTCCTGTTGTAATTAGTTATAAGAGTCTAGGCCACGTCATGGGTTCGTATTGGTTTTGAGGCCCAGCTGGCTGTACCAAAATTTATTTGTTTCACGGTTTAGTTGAGTAGTTGATCGGTACTCTGTTGGGGTGCAAACGCTGTCCAAGCATTGTAGGGCCACATGCCTCCTTTATGCCATTACTCAACTGACTCACCATTGCATCGCTGTTCCCTAACGCCGCAAAGAATGCCTTTTCCCCGAAAGTCCCCACAGACAAACTAACCATCCTGGTTCTCTTCCAGTGCGCCTTCAGATGTGGCTTCCACTGTTTCCAATGGTGAGAAAGGTGAGCTGGCTGTCGCTGTCGGTGCGGTTATTACTTATCTGCCAGACCATCGCTCTCACTAACGAGGTTCTCAGGTATGTCCGGCAGTCGATCTAAGCTCCTGCCTAGCAAACAGTGTTTGAATGTTGAGTCTACACAATAGAATTATGTGGCTCTTATGGTTTGGATTAAATGTACACACGGCTTGATGCCATCCTTTCATAAAGAACTTTTGTCCGTTTTTAGGAGGCTCGAGGTTCCTCTGTCTCGCCGACTCTTGTGACACATAGCATTGTTCCGAGCCGTGGTAGGTGGAATGGCCATCAGTTGTCGATATTGGATTCATCTTCTTGGTCATCTGGAGGAGCTAATGAGAACTTTACCAGGCATTTTCTTTACTGAAGATATTAGGTACATTGCTCCGAACCTTCTCCCTTTGCCCGACCTTGGGACAAGCATGTTATATGTCAGTCGGCTCTTTTTCATATTTCAGAGTCCCGTGTCCGGATGGCTCAAGTGGTTAGAGCGCTGGGCTGTCGTAGCGGAAGGTCGCGGTTCAAATCTCGCTGGGGGCAGAGGAATTTGTTATCGTGATTGGATGTCGAACACCAGTCGACTCAGCTGTGAATGAGTACCTGAGTCAAATCAGGGTAATAATCTCGGGCGAGCGCAATGCTGACCACATTGCCTCCCACAGTGTACTGTGGTGTACCGTTACGGTCTTGAATGAAGTGCTCTAACACACTTCAAGGCCTTGATCCAATATGGATTGTTGCGCCAACGATTATTATTATTATTATTGTCCCGACCCCTACATCCATTCACGAGTATCCCTCAAACAAAACTATTCATTTAATCTATCTAATCCACCAATCTAAAATTGATAAATTCATTCTCATAAAATAATTAATCTTTCCAATCTGATACCATATTATATTGACCAGAAGGAAAATAGAAAACAATTTGTGCAAAATTAGCGCGCACCTTTGAAATGGATAAAAAGCGCGAACAATAAAATATCAATCGATAAAAATCTATTGCGGGGGATGATGGTACACCGCTGAAACAATTTTCGCTGAAAAAAAAACGTGTCCCTATTATTTAGCAATGGCTGCTGGAAGCAGTGGATATGCTTCGGTTACAATCAAGATAAGCTTTTGGGCACACAATTGGTTCCAGATAGGTTCATGGAATTGCCTTTTGTTGCAGTCGATAATTTGATATTAAGAACGATTAATCTGGATTAGAGGTTTTAGGAAGGAGGGGACATGATCTAAATGATAATTATTGCAGAACAAGCAAAGTAGGAATGGGTGTCGTTGAATTAGAGGCAATTTTTCATTCAGTTTCACCTTGGCTTGGGTGTGACAATTATGAATCACAGACGGAAGCTGGGCTCCAGTAGCACGTCTATTAACACTTCCATCATATAATCATATTTTGCATCAAAATTATGTGGTTAGATACTTATATAGCCTTTGGGTGTATGAAATGTATGAAATCCTAGTGTTCGCAGTCTTTGAAGATATGCATAGATAGATAGATGTATCTGAGCCATTCATTCCGCTCAGCGCCGGCCGCAATTACTCAAACATTCACGTAGCACATCGGAACTATGCACTTGCCGTGATGATCACAAGAAGAAGCAATTTGTTCTAGTCGATAAAATTTTACACTGCAACAAATCATTCATGAATAATCTGAACATGCCATAAAAAAGCAACATCTACATTCCTTCCACCATTCATGCCCTCTTCGCTCCCAACATTCCAGAATATGCAACGTCTAATTACACGATAATTTGTTTAAAAAAATATTTGTTTATGAATACTTTCGTTCGTTACTTCTTTCATTCGTTTGCGGCAATTAAAACAAGGAGTCTGCAGAGGAACCATATTTTATCTGAATGATAAATAGCCGTGGAACTCGCCCCACAATATGCCACTCCATACGGCCCAAGTTCGATCGCAGGAAAGATACAATTTTGGATGCGAACTCATGTTCTATTTCGGGATCATTTGCACATCCAAGAAACGCATGTAGACCCATCAACGCACTTCAGTCGGATGCGTGGCCTGATATCTACAGATGCACGAGTATCTGTTCAGATGGTGCAGAACCTTTGGCTCATACTCTTTGAGGGTCCGCATTTAGAAAATTCTGTATAATTTCATAGAGTAATTGACGAGCAATGATTCAGAGTTTTTGAACTAATTTTGTCATCATTACCCCCTCGATCCTTGAATTCTCTGAGTTTCAATGATGCGAAATGAGTGTGTAGACAAACGTATGCGTCTAGTACGTATCTTATGGTTGCAGGAGCGGCAAACTCCCGGGAACATGACATCAAACGAAAAAGATTTATTGGCGACCGGAACTCGTTTTCGAGTCAAAATCGAATGCAGCAGAAGCCGCGCTATAAATAAGATATCAAGACATACCGTCGTCCGGTGGATGAATCTATATTTATAGGAAATATTTCAAACAAAAAAAAAAAATTTGTGTAAATATTTTCCATAAGACTCCTTTATTCTTTCACTGAGATCGTGATGGGGCTGATGATCAAAAGATCACCGCACTATCGCCCCCGGTATACTGGCAAGCATGATCCAGATGTTCACAGCCTCGTAAACATGCATGCCAACTACTGGACGGCCAAAAGGTCCGAACGATATGAACTCCTACACAATATCATTAAGTTTTCACGTTGACGCATTTTAAAGATAAATACATGAATATATCTTAGATAGTTGTTCCTAGAAGAAAAATGATATTGACGTGATATCAGGGTTTGATTAGGAGTTTTTTTGAAAAAGACCAATGAGCCGGAGGTGAAACGCCACTTTTGTTTGCGGTTTCAGCATTTAAAAATATAACTTAACTTTTCTTAAAAAAAGATCTTTGAACAGATGAATTTACTTCGATAAAATAATATTTACTTAATTGGCGAACCTAGGTAACAGGCCCTTTAGCGCTGCAAAAATCTGACTCTGTTGTGCCCTCTTTTCTCCCCTACTAGTGTTCCAATACACTTTGGGGCTGAATCAACATTGTCTTTGGCAAAAGTTTTTTCATATTTATTTGGAGGTATTTGTTGTTCCTGAGGTAGAAGAGCGATAGAAATTTCTATTGAACTAAAATCTGTTCATGCCCCGGGTCCTGTGAAGTATCCTGCGAGCGATAACCAGCACTCTCCAACGAAGACTTAACGTCATAAATTGTTTCACTCTCGTGAATCTCGACTTCCAAGGAGACATAATAAAACTATCCACAATTATCGGTCAAATCAATCCGACGCCAGGGAGATTTAGCATCAATACTCCATTATATAGAATTATATCGGCATTTTTTTGACGTAAGCTTTCTAGAAGTACGTCTTGACAGCCCTATTTTCCCCCTGTAAACACGTAGCATAGAGTTGATTACCGCTTAGTTTCTGATGTCGCCCTACCTCTTAAGGGGTTTCCCTTACTGAACTCCACTTCCCTAGCCAGGCAAGGTCAATTTTATTATTATTATTCTGTTCTGTGAAATGCACTGCGCCCTAAAAGAACTATTGTGCCTCTTTTACTGGTTATAGTGTATCTATTGCCTATAGTATGTCAAGCAAGCTTATTCAAGCTTATTTTTGATATTCTATTGACCCAACAATCGTGACGGCTGATCTAAAAACAACTGTAAACACAATGCGTCCTTTTCCGAGCCGGCTGGACTCGCCTCTCTACTCCTATAACAACAGTCACGCTCTTAGAAGTTTGTGGCATCAAAACGGCGCACCAAAGCGCTAATTGGGCTTCTCGGAGCGGCCACTGATACCTTCCCTACCCTACCCCATGAGTCCTTTCCATCACTTTCTGCAGCCCCTACGTCGAGTATCCTCCGTTCCCTGAATATTTCTCTCTGGTAAATGGCATTGCTAAAAAGCCGTCCGGAAGAGTTAGCCATTCCCTGGGGTATGATTTGTAAGCAATCGTACGAATTATCAATAACCGACAACGTAAGTTGTACAGATTGAGTTCCTTTTTTCAAAATAAACTTAGTTACATCGGAAACAAAGTGGAGATAATTGGGTCTTATTCGGCCATTTGCCGTAACTTTCGAGATGCAGAGGTTTGTAACGCACTCCTCCCTGTTGATTTTGCACCGAAAAAGATGGCCTTTGACATCGTACGAGGAAACTGACAGACTGGATCGCGAAAGTTCCGAATCTACAATGGTGGAGCCAGAACCAGGTTTTGGCGTCCGGCCATCTACTGTCAAGTCCGAATGGAGAAGTTTGAACTTCTGCGAGCAGGCGACAATCTGTATGAAGGAACCCGGGGCCGCTGGAGCAGCATTTTTGTTATTCCTTAAGAAGTGGGACATGCAAACCCTATTAGGGCTTTTAATGGAGCACCGCTCCTTAAACTACCATATGGACAAAATCGAAGTGGTTGTTTCGGCAGTAGGCAACCAATGCGAGGAGGAAGAAGAGCCGGCACTGAACTTTGTATGCAGCTGCCCGGCCTCCAAAGACCTCAGACGAAGATACCTTGGTGAGGTTTTCTTCAGCAAAGAGTCTGCACATTATCTGTCTCTGGAGAATGTTCTCAGATTCGTGAAAGCCTGCGAACGCTGTCGGCGAGAGGGCGATGAACAGGCGATCTCCGGGGATAGTACAATGAGGCTAGCAAAGGTCTGACTGCTCGAAGCTGCGGCTCCCCCACTAAGCTAAACAAAACTAAACTCAACTATATCGTACCCCTCAAAAGCATGCAAACTGCGGTGAGCAGATCATCTTACTTGTATAGATGAAAGTGATCGAGCCTGCCAAGTCTAGAAGGGCGGTATCGATCATACAAGGAGAAAAGATAGCAGACCTTGCCTACGATGAAGGAATAACTTGGCTTAGGACATTAAACAGCTTCAAGGGTGTTGAATTAGTGGAGTTTGGCTAAAATTGGGATGTTTGAAATTACTCAATAAAGCCGGCCGGACACCAGCTTTTGCGTCTTTGAATGTGATATGTGTAATTTTGCTTTCAATAGAGAGCTTAGAGATTTCGATTGACAGTGGCGGTTACTTTCCATGTGTTGTTTCCATACAGTTGCGCAAAAGATATTGGTATGGAAAAGATGATGATGATGATGATGTTCAACCCTTAAGCGCAGACGAAAAGAATCCAATGGCCTATCAGACCAGGTTTTGTTTCTCTAGCCCGACCACCATCACTGCATATTCCAAATACATAATTAGATAAAAAGGGCATGCAAAAGCCTCCAATTGAGTCGGGTTGTTTGAGAAAACACCACATAGTACATTGAAGCTCATTTCCATCCTCTATCCAAGGCTAAAATAGCATTGATAAGAATAATCAGTCCAGGTGACGTATACACGTTTTCATAGTAAATGATTAGGATTCTTTTTCTCTAAAGAGAGGAGAGGACCTTAGCTAACTGTTAAACAGGTCATTTCCTCGATCTATGGGGCTGAACGGAATACCAAACAAAACTGTGACGTTGGCTGCTAAGACCAATGGTAACGAATGGACGTTTGAAAGAATTTGGTGAACTAACTGTTTCTCTCTGCAGAAGTTCCTCTTGTTACTGAAGCCGCAAAAGCCATCCGGAACGCCATCACACCATCAAATTTTAGTTATTAATGGTCAAAGTAGACATTGAGGACGACAAAGTGGAGGGAGTTCTTATTTCCAAATTGAATAGTTGTCTCAAAAAGAAGATCTTTGAATGCCTGGGGTTGATGATCGATTTTGAACGGAGCTTTCAGGGCCTTTTGGACTATAAGAGGACATCGTAAAAACTGATTTACCTCTTGCTACGATAATATCAAGTCGAGAAGCAGAGGACGGGAGAGGAGGGGAGGCGTTAAGCGACACACTCAGCATACCAAACTAACCTTATGTGATTGCAAGACAAACAGTTACAGCAAAGCAAGCAATTGACACGATATGAAGGAAGTTGGAAGTTCTGGAAACTAGATCGAGCCCGGAAACCCAAAACGGATATATGATTTCAACAATCTTCTCCTTTTGCGTCAGCCTTTGTCTCGTTTACAAACGGGATCGGCTCGTCGTGATTAGTTTTGCCATTTGGTTCAATCAAATGTCTGATCTGGATGTAATCACGGGACTTTCAAAAATGCCACTCCAAGCAACCGATGCAGGTAGGGCAGATGCTTGGAACAACCAATGTTTCATCGCTCGTACACTCGGCGAATTTGGGAGACAAGTTCATAAACTCGCAGACCAGGTCAAGGGCGACATCGATGCACTTCAACTCGATATGACCGCTTGGCTGTCAAGAACGTGTTGAGAAATCGCTTTTGGCCCGCTACTGAAGCTCGTACAAATCTCTCCGAGCTGAGAAATGCCAGTGTGAATGAACTTACCATTAAAACAAGTCGGGAAACCGGAAGCTTGACGCTTCAGTTACGAAAGGTTTTGTGCATTTCTTAGTACGTAGCACGTAATATATGCATATACAATATTATGTGAGAATATCCACTTTCGGATGATATTGACATTTATAGCCTTGAATTTGCAAAGAAGCGACAACTTTGACGTATTATAACTTTGTTAGCAATAGTGCGATTACCATCAAACTTGGTAACATCATGCTCTATGTTACACCCTATATTGTTGCGAAATTTCGTCGTCCTAGCATGAACTAAAGGGGGGTTTTGCAGCGAATTACTAAAAATTATAGTAATATACTATTATTAACTTTATTTGTGCAGATATCAGTGTGGAAGGTATTTCGGAGCCCAGGCACCATATAGTGGCAGCCTCTTGATTTTTTTCAGATTTTTCGGTTGGGCAGTTTCTGAGAATGGCCTCCGTAAAGGAATGGTCACTTTCAACCCCCCGCACTCCCCATCTTTCCAAAAAATGTCAAAACTAAGAAAAGTACTAACCGAGACCTTTAATTTCATACCCCACATGACTATATTTGATGAAAAAAAAATTACACCCCCCTTTTGCATGTATGGGGACCCCCCCTTAAATTCGACGTAAGAGGATGTAACTCACTGTATGCGTGAGCGTTCACAGTTCCCACCCTTCTACCAAATTTGGTGTCAATCGCTGTAACCGTTTCCGAGAAAAATGTGTGTGACGGACAGACAGACAGACAGACAGACAGACGGTAAACCGATTTTAATAAGGTTTTGTGTTTACACAAAACCTTAAAAAGACTGGCAGAAACAAATCTGAGGGCTTTTCCTCCAGTTCGTATCCTATAACACCGTACAGCTACCGTAGTCTTGCTTTGCGGCAGAATTTGCTGACTGGACTGTGAAGAAAGGGGAGGACGTTCTGTTCTCAGATAAAAGGAAAAAAGCCTTAAGAGGTCCAGATGGACGTCAGCGTGTTTACATTCACCAAAATGGAAGGTTTGCTTCATGCGCTATGTTCGAAACAGTAGGTTACCAAGGAGGCTCCATAAAGGTTTGGAGAGGTATCTCATGCGAGGTTCGTGTGGAACTTGTTGTGTTCGATAGAGGCAGTTACGCAGTGGTTCGACCCCATTTGCACCGAACATTCAACCTCTTGGTTCCTTAGTGCTAAGAACTTACGCTACTCACGGCATGCTTTTGTGACTTATTGGAAAATCGAATTTTGACAACCGCTCTCTTTGCTCGGCTGTTCAAGATTGTTGAATTTCAAGAGCTCCATTCTTCTTGGAGTAAAGGGCCTTTGCCTTTCAACAAGATCGTATTCCTCATCACATGCTTTAACCATAGTGTTGTCAGAAGCTACCGATATCGCTGAAAATATCGAGGGAGAAGTGGATTTGGGAGACTTCCATTCTGTTCCCTCATTATCTAGGGGTGGACATACATTTTCAAAATAATTGATATCCAAAGGGCATAGCTTCCAAATCCTCTCTTATTTGAGGCGGGTATTACATTTGTTCTCAGAACTCCAAAAACGAATTTTGAACCCAAAATATTCAATTTATTAAAATCCGTCCGAAATACACTACCAATCTCGAACGCCATTTGCTAAGAATTTATCAACCCTTCTGGTTGGCAATAGTCGCTTGAGGTTGATCTATCAATCATCCACCAAATTCTAGGCTCAATTTAAATGTTATATTTTCCAAACCTGTTTAGGGTTTCGATGTTAATTGCCATTTGTAATGAATCAGCTGAAGGTTGGAAGATACATATTTAAAAGTATTCGATTTGGTTACCGCCAACTGGTAAGGCAGGTCCATATTTCATTTCAGAAAATTTACGCCATTCAATTATGCATTTAGCTCCACTGATTCACTCATCAATACATGTTTGGCCGCTTCTTTGCTAGGTATATCAGGTACTTGAGCCGTGGCCTCAGCACTTCAGTCCCTTCCAATCAGTTGTCTAAACTGTGCAGTGGTTTTGGAAAAATTAACCGTCCCCCTAAGCATCCCTGTAACCTCTTTTCAATCAAGTGATTTTCTGTATGTCGACGTCAGGACTAGACTAGTGCCTCTCGTTGGACAGTCAATATTATGGTAATTGTTGGTTAAGAAGTTCTAGTACCAGCACCAGTGGATTTAAGCTTCTACAATATTTGGGAAAATCAGAATTCCAGAATTCCAATTGGGCCAATTAAATCATCTTCCTCAATAGGATCACCACAAGAATCTATGGGACCGGGGATTGGCAAGCATTTTCAGTGCACAGTGGAAATGATTTCGTAATGGGCTTGAAAGACTTCCAATTTTGAAATCCGCAGAAGACAAACAGGATATTGTATAGACTAGCATTGAGCATCCTAGTGGAATCGGACACTTTGCCAGAATCGAGATAACAACTTAGACAATCACTACTTTAACTATGCCAACAAAAGGGGAGACAACCATGGTGGAGCCCGGCTTAAGCAAAGCTGAGGACGGAATATTCCTCAGTTGAGCTCTGAAGAGAGAGCCAACTTTAGACTCAGGTATTTCTGAAGAAGAGCATAAGCAGGAGCAAACGGTTATCATGGAAGTATTTTGGCTACTAACTTATTTGAGGCAACCTGAAAGCAGCAGTAATAATAAGATTAAGACTGGTTTTCGGCATTGTCATCCAGCATTAAATCTGCTCTGAAAAGTGAACTCACGCTGTCAAATAAAAACAAAATTTTTTGAAGAATAACCGACGCCCCTATTATTCCTTTGGGAAATACAAGATGAAAATCCTTTTCTGCTTACTTGACTACCCCCTGAAGAAAATGGGAGTGGTTGTTTAGTCTCGATATAGTTCACGTAAAGAATGGAGGGAGACTAACATTTCAAATATCTCGAAAAAGTTTTCCGTAGTGGAAAATCTGCGTACCATAAGCCTTTAAAAAACGTCCTCAGATTCATAAGGTCTGAGTATTTGATGCTGCGATTCTCTCCATTTCCTCAACGTAAGTTAACCTAACGTAAAAAAATACTTGTAGTAAGTCTAACTGTCTCAGTCGATACGGTATGAGATCCTTAACCTCAAACTGGTATGGAGTTTGAAGTCTCACGTTGGATATTATTTGTAAAGTAACTGAAGTTAAGGCGATGGTCAAACGAGCAAGCCTTATTTTTCAAACTCCAGGTTCAGTACAGTCCACTCCAGCCAGAGGACACTTCCACCGCTGGAGCAGGACACCCTGAGTGATTTTGACCTCCTACGAAGGGGTCTCTCCCCGAACTTCTGTTATCATTTGGTGATAATTTGTCAATCAAATGTTGCCGATAGTATTTCTGAGTTTGCTCTTTTCTAGTCATTCTCCCAGTGATTCCCACTCGCTATTAGATATCATACATCCTCATTCATAATTTTCCGAGATGTATGAGTGTTGAAGGACCCAGCATCACTAGAAAAAGCCAACTGTCAAGATCAGATAACTTCATAGACAGTTTAATTCCATTCAGTGGTTTGAAGCAATTCTTGCGTTTTTCATTAAAACACTGACAACCGAGAAACTTTCTGAGTTTCATACAAAAGGATCAACTTTTCAAAGGTCAAATGTTTTCTGATAAAAAATTTATTTCATAATAGAACGCGACAACTTTACAGAGTACATCATAACACAAGAGAAAACGTAAATGAACTATAATGTAGAACCTTCAACATCTCAAAAAGGATACTTTAGAATGTCTCGTTTTATTTATCCTTTTCTAGTTGATTCCATCAGGACATTTTAGCATTCATCTCTCCATCAACAAAGTTCTCGGCTCTCTACCCACGTTCATTCGCGACATGGTTTTGTTTGCCCATTGAAAGGAAACTGAACTGCAACGAAACCTAGTGTAAAGCTGGAAAACCATAAGGATTCCCGTACATATTCCACCATTATCAAATGAGAGCTGAATCCAGACAGATATTACAATGTAGAGGTTAAGCCCCTTCCTTAGACAACCGTAGTTTCCCCTTGTGTATAGTTTATGCTTTCTTAGTTTCCAACCATTCGTTTCGCTACTCTCGGGGTGAGAAATATTTTCTGGCTGGTTGGAAAAGTATAATACATTTGCAGCAGGGTGAAGTCCTGGATAAAGGACTTTATGCAGAACGAGACAGGACTGTGGGTAGTGCACAAAGCAAGTTAGTATGCTTGCTGGTGATAGGATAGACAGGTTCAGTGTGCAGTTGTGGAGTAGCTCGGCGTTGTGGAAAGTGCTCCTTGTTCCCTTATTTATCTTTTCGTTTTCATTTCGTTCCATCGCTACCATTTCTCTGTGTAAATGAAAGGGAGTTTGGAGTTGAGACTTATCATCATCGTTGCGAATCATGGCAGCCGTTGGATGCTGCTAGACAGGCAGTTTTCTTCCATTTGCTTGTGTTATTATCACGATATTCAGATTTTCTCCTTTTGATTTAGATTTCACTAAACCCATGCATTTTTTTTGCATTGTTCACGGGATGTTGGTTATTCAACGCGTGAGCTTTGTTTCTATTTGAGCGATTTTAATGTGTTTGGTTTGTTAGGTTTCCTTTCATATCCTGGCAGATGCTTTCTGCACCGTTTGCTTGCAAGTTTCTCTGCTTTTGTTTTTGCGAGTTTCATCTTAAGTGACTGCTTGGATCAAAATAGGCAAATTATTGCGGAGAAAAGCGAAAATAAAGCTCCATCGTCCTCCCGCACTCCCACCTCCTCCAACTTACCATTTTCAATTGAAAATCGATCAAACGTTAGATGAATTCATGAAGTTTCGAGGACCTAATCCTTCAACGACCCAAACAAATTCCCAACTCCAACTCAATCGTACATGATACTCGCAACGCTGGAAATTCATGTGGTTCTGGATTATCCTCTAATTGAATTATCTGCCTGGAACTCGCTAATTGGTCCTATCATTCCGCTGGAAACGATTCAGCAGCATTTATTAAATACTTCCAAGCCACCACAGATACAGGTATTTTGTTACTAATTACAAAAATCAACAAACATACCATCTAATTCGCTGTTAACAGAAGTCACTGGTAACTCCCCGGCTCTCGCATTACAAACTAATTTGGCGAAGGCAGCTCCCAACCCCACCTAAGCGTATATCGGATATCGCCGGGGGTAGGTTAGGGTAGTTTTGTCTACACAACTCCATGAATTGTACATGCGAGTTTGTAGCCAGGACTAATGAGTTGCTATCCAGATCACAACATTTGTCCATGAATATCCGTTTGTGTTCCGTATCAATATTAAATTCCTAATGACCCCTTTTAGGCCTTCAATTATTGAATAAATCTTATCGCATCATCATCTCTTTAATTAATCGTCCGTCCAGCTTTGTATGGTGGCAACCTGCAGGTGGGTGAAGCAGTTAGTTTGCTTCAGTTGAATGTACTAATTTGTACGTGGTTCATTGACTCAGGTTATGCATATGTGGCCCAATATGGAGGCAGCCTTGCTGGTACATATGTGCATCCTGGATGTATCCCTGCCACTATAACTCACATGCATGTAATCAGTTTTAACTTGACTGTACTAACTGTTAACTAGAGGCAATAATTAATTAAAGCTTCTGTGCAAATTCGCTGAGCAGTGCTGGTGAAACATAATTCTATGGCTTTGTCTTTGTGATGTGCTCTCGACCGTGTACACCCATCATGTGTGGTGCAACTTTAAATGAAATAAATTTTAATCGGTCCACTTTGAGTTGTGGTCCAGGATATTTCCATGTATCATATGATACCGCAGAAGATATCGCTCTGGGAAATTAATTTTATGGTTTAAATATTTAACAAAAGTAAATTCAATCTACAGTAGTGCTCCGACCCTAATGGATAGCGCCAGTACACGTATTCACTATGCATGAGCTAGTGTAGGGATCCTTGTTTGATTGAGTTTTATGATTTATTGAATTTTTTAAATATTTCTCCGCAAACCGATCCTTGCACTAAGCGTAGATTGGGGTGCTAACAAGATCTAAAAATAGGCTCCAGTTTTTAAACTTTAAAAAAGAAAGTAGCTGAATTCAGCCCCGCTATAGATATGCCTAGAGATGCCTCGGAAGCAGGCCTGATGGAAGATGGGGGAGGGGGTAATTCCTTCGAATCCTAAGTTTCCTCGGGGGCCGAAAGGTGGAGAGAGACTCCTATTCACCCTGGGCTCGAATCTTCTCTATCTGTATAGAGAGCCCAGAGTGAAGAGCAGTCCCTCTGTATTATCTACAAACTCTATCTAATTTCGGCCCTCGAGAAAGCTGGACTGTTTCAGCTCATGCATGATTACTTCGAGAAATCATGCAAAAGTTATTGATTTGTCTTTCAATACAAGAGCTAGGACATAAAGGGTATATGGCTAAGAGAGAGACGCAAGAGATGCCAAGGTTGCTAGCGTCACTTACTTAGAATTGTTAACTAAAACGGAAAAATAAAATCAATCTGTTGTCGATCCTTGAAGAATTGTTCAGGATTGCCATCACTTCCCAAATGAACCTTACAGAAATCTTTAAAGTGATGCACCCACATCATAGACTGGATTGTTTAGGACACGCTCCTCCGAATCTTTTTTTGGCAGAATTCAAGGACGCACAAGCAAGCACGCTCCCCTATGGCAATGAATTCTGATGACCAGAGAAAATCTAGGAAGCACAGTTCAGTTTGGGGTGGAACAGTGGACTACACGATAGACTGATGTCGAATATACTCCCCCGGGAGCCGAGCTATCTTTCTCTCTGCGCTCCAAATGGAGTTTTACTCGAGCCAAACCTCTCGTTTACCAAGAGTGTTAGTGACCGGTGATATACGCGCCCCTGAAGGGCATGCTCCTACTATTAACAAAAATCTACAGGTCTGGACTGGTGAGACTAAATACATCTCCCCCAATCCTGGGTATATTCCGAACCACGTCCATTGAATAGTTTGCAGTCGGGGATAGCTGGTATTTGAACAGAGCCTCACTGATTCTTGGTCGCTTCAATAAGTAAACTTAACCTTACTGTCGTTCGAAGAGCTATGGCACGACGGATTTCCTAACCCATATCCTTGGGTACCAAATGGACGAGCAGATTACTAAAAATGTGAAAAACAACAAATAAGCGATTGTAAGCATTGAGAAAGGAAGCAACTTGCTCCTGAAATATCGGTATCTGTGAATAAATACAATACAATACACTGAGGATAACCAAAAAGCTCCAACACCAAAAACCATGTATCAAAATTGAAAACGAGAACAAGGATTACAAGCTCCACATAAAATAGAGCGAATATGTGGAACCCAGTTTCGCCCACAATCTGGTCCATCAAGCGGTGACACATCTCCGCAATATTGTTAACCAAGAAGGGAGATATTGTGAAATCAAGCAGACATTCCAAGCAACTTGACCAGCAGGCAAGGACCGGGTAAAGTACTTCAGAGATCAATGTATCAGACGTCAGTAACCCAGTCACTAAATGGTATCTGAAGGAAAGCTTAAAAGAAGTCCTTAGTCCAAAAGGGAAGAAAACTCGGCTAGGTCAGGGGCGAAGATTGGAGCGGGGAGGACCGTCATACTGCTGAAATTATTTCCGGAGCAAATATTCACTAATGAGGGGCGGGAAATTGTCGAAAACTTTGCCATCATGCACATGTGCAAGGGATGGAGTGCAGAGCTCGCGTTTATTTATCGTACGCTTCAAGCCAGGTCTTACATACATAGACTACATGAAGAAGGAAACTGCCGGATGACTTAAGGTCACCGTCCACAATCAATTCACCCTGTCAGTTACCCATGAAAAGTACGTATTTGACCGACGGCCGGAACATGGATGAGATGTCCTGTGTTTTGTGTCTGTCCTGTCAGTTTGAATTGTTCTAGAATCTGGAACGCCTCCCCTTTCGATCAAGGTATCGCCAATGGGGATCTGATGATTTCGCATTTTTGTCAACCCGGAAGTCGTGGGAATTTTCAATTTTCCTCGATTTAGGCCGCGATTCTGGCATCGTAGCGCGAAAATTCCTACATTTCCGAATCTAGGACGTCTCTATTTTCGATTCAAGGGGAATCCGGTTTTGCATTTTAGGCCATTTTATCGACCCGGGGGTCGTGGAAATTCTCCTCATTTTCGACAAGCTTCCCCGGCGGCGGAGTTTCGGCGATATCTCTCCGTGAAAATTTCTGCATTTCCGAATCTGGGATGCCTCCTCTTTCGATAGATGTCGAGGAACTGGGACGATTTTGTGTTTTTGGCCGGGGGGCGTGGATATTTTCAATTTTTTTGCGATTTCAGCCAGTCTCTCCGATGCCAAATTCTCCACAATATCTCTCGTTTGTGGCATCGTAGCTTATCGAAGTATTGATCGCGGGAACCCGACGATTTTGCATTTTTAGCCATCTTGTCGACCTGGGGCTCGGGGGAATTTTCATTTTTTTTTTCGATTGCGGCTAGCCTTTTTGGCGCCAAATTTTCCGCGATATTTCACGTTTATGTCATTGTATCATGAAAATCCTTTCAGTCCCGGAATCTTGGACACCTCCCCTTTTTATCGAGGTATTGATCACGAGAATCCGACGATTTTGCATTTTCCGCTAATTTGTCGTGAGGGTCATGAAAATTTTCGATTTTCCTCGATTTCGGCCTGCCTCTCCGACACCAGATTTTCCGCGGTACCTCGCGTTTGAGGCATCGTAGCATGGAAATTCTTGTATTTCCGAAATTTGGGATGCCTTCCCTTTCGTTTGAGATATCATCATCATCATCATCATCATCAACGGCGCAACAACCGGTATCCGGTCTAGGCCTGCCTTAATAAGGAACTCCAGACATCCCGGTTTTGCGCCGAGGTCCACCAATTCGATATCCCTAAAAGCTGTCTGGCGTCCTGGCCCACGCCATCGCTCCATCTTAGGCAGGGTCTGCCTCGTCTTCTTTTCCTACCATAGATATTGCCCTTATAGACTTTCCGGGTGGGGTCATCTTCATCCATACGGATTAAGTGACCCGCCCACCGTAACCTATTGAGCCGGATTTTATCCACAACCGGACGGTCATGGTATCGCTCATAGATTTCGTCATTGTGTAGGCTACGGAATCGTCCATCCTCATGTAGGGGGCCAAAAATTCTTCGGAGGATTCTTCTCTCGAACGCGGCCAAGAGTTCGCAATTTTTCTTGCTGAGAACCCAAGTTTCCGAGGAATACATGAGGACTGGCAAGATCATAGTCTTGTACAGTAAGAGCTTTGACCCTATGGTGAGACGTTTCGAGCGGAACAGTCTTTGTAAGCTGAAATAGGCTCTGTTGGCTGACAACAACCGTGCGCGGATTTCATCATCGTAGTTGTTATCGGTTGTGATTTTCGACCCTAGATAGGAGAAATTGTCAACGGTCTCAAAGTTGTATTCCCCTATCCTTATTCTTGTTCGTGTTTGTGTTTGACCAGTGCGGTTTGATGCTGTTGGTTGATTCGTCTTCGGTGCTGACGTTGCCACCATGTATTTTGTCTTGCCTTCATTGATGTGCAACCCAAGATCTCGCGCCGCCTGCTCGATCTGGATGAAGGCAGTTTGAACGTCTCGGGTGGTTCTTCCCCTGATGTCGATATCACTCTCTGGAATTAGACCAACTTGCATTTTTAGTCATTTTGTCGAACGGGGGTCGTGGAAATTCTCGCTTCTCTTCGATTTCGACCAGTCTTTCCGGCGGCGGAGTTTCCGCAATGTCTAGGGTTTGTAGCATCGTGGAGTGAAAATTTTTGCATTTCCAAAATCTGGGACTAAGCGAATAAAATGAATCGATACGTGTGTACGTTGATAGACCTTGTTGACCGTCATGGCAGTCACAGGCTGTTTAGGCAGTGAACAAGAATTTCATATTGGCTTAGGCGGATTCAAACCAAAAAATATTTCAACGCCTTTCACGACCAGAATTGAACAAATGCTTTCGTCTGGCTTGCCAGTATGTGGATGATTCTTCCAGTTTAACTGGCGGCTGGGTGCACTGAAGGTTATTTCGACGTAATTGACAAGCTGCATTGAACGTAGAATGCGGCCGTTCAGTCTTTAAATTGCCAGGCTGGGAGGCGTAAAAGTGTCGACTTGCACTGAAGATGATACACCAGAAGACAAATAGTGACAGCCTATCTTCCCAAAGGCACAGCAATGGAGACGGAGGATCTGTCGGGCCTTTTAATTGCTCAGAATAAAAGTCTTCACACCAGGTTGTGAAGATCTTTAGAAGCAAGATTTGGGGGAAAAGCAGTTTCCTCATCGTCGGGGTAGATACCGCTAAAAAATGAAGACAGAAGGCTATGGAACTTATACTGAGCGAACTTACCAAGAGGATGCGCAGATGCTCAATTTTATTTAACACTCGCAATAAGTGCTGAGAAGTTAGGCGCAGGCCCACTTAAATAGAATAGAGGGGCTTTGGTGGTGATAGCCGGTGATATGTTAATGAGAAAATTTGTCGAGAAGTCCCCGCAACATCTAATGCCGAACATTACATTCTACACAGGTTGTTTCCCACCTAATTATAAGCTTTTCATAAGCTCGACAACCAGAATAGATAGATGACTACTAGAGGAAAATCACGTATATTCGATGCACTGCCTTCGACTTCCACTCATCGATTCGTTCTTAATGGGACTTCACACCACTTTGAGAATTGAAAAACTGATCCAAAGAGCTAAATTTGACTGACAGATTCGGAATTCTGACCTAGTAGTCCGCATCAATGGAAAGGAAGTGGCTAGGGATATGTCAATTCGAAAATCCGACATGAGTATTTTTCTTTTTGTGCGTAGGATAGGACTTCTGGGACAGTGCTTGGTCGGACTACCACTAAATACCTATCATCAAAGAACTAGCTCGGAACCACTTGGCAGATTAATTCGGGTTAACTTTTCCGCTCTCCCCGGTTAGAGAGTTTTAACTCAGGGAATTCCTTTCACCAATGGAAAGAGAGAGGAGGAAGGGAATTCTTAGTTTATGGAACTCCTTGGCATCCGGTCCACTCCTCGCTCGAGCTCAATCGTTTATGCAACAAGAAGAACCCGAACGTACAGCGTAACGTAACTCTAGCTGCCAGCTCTTCTCAGCACCACTCTAATAACTTTGGAGAGTGCTCCACTCTACATACATAAAGTTAAAATTGGTAGACCAGTAGCTTACTCCAAACTACAATTTTATTTTATTATGTATATATATATTTCGGGAGCAGCTTACTCCCTTTATCAGTACAAAGCTACTTGTTGACGAATCCCATAGCACCTTCCACAAGACAAAAAGGTTTGATTGGCTTCTTCCACCAATCCATTGCGGAACAAACAATAAGGGGATCCCAATCTTGTGCAGGAAAGACTAAAAAAAACCCCATGTCCACTTAAAAATTTGGTAAAGATAAAATCAATTTCATCATGGTTTCGGTTCAGCTACAGATGATCTAAATTGCCGATGAGCCGTGAGATTCATCCGCTTTTTGGCTCATTTTGCCAAGGGAGTTAGTGTGCTTTGCTATTCTTCACGAGCAGCCTCTTCCCTCTTAAGTCTTCTCCTTTCCGTCTGCAGATGGCTTTACGTTCCTTAGCAACGAGGTTCCACACAGCATGCCACGGGCATCACCATACTTTCGCACCATAGAGCAGCACGGACTACTTTGCATCCATAAAAAGGCGCTTCCTGGTAGATGTACGGCCCCCAACATTCGCCATTAGCTTGCTTGCAGCCGAGACTACAGCTGCAGTCTTGTCCCCTGCTGCTTTGATTTGCTCGAGGAGCTCATCTTCGAATCGAGCGTTAAACTAAGATATTTAACCACTAGTTTTGACTCTATAGTCTATTCGCCAACCTATATGGAACGCAAGGTCGAGATACTCCTTCGACGCTCAACCCATAAGCAATCATCCATCCGCTTACCCGTCGCATGAATAAGCCTTGTGCTTGTTTAACAGTGCGTCCGACAAACGCGACTCTTGAGGCATATCGAGTGTTAGCAGACTATCATCAGAAGCGTTCCGGAAGGTGGATCCCAATGCTACCGCTGACGTGATCTCCATCATCCTCTGGTCCTCTAGTGCCTCACGGAGCAGGAAACGATCTCCTAGATAATCCCTCAGTATCCTCAAGAGATAGCTCGTCGCGTAGAATAAATTTGGTCATATGCCTAGCATATGTGCTCATCTGCATTTCTCACATCAAAAGTTATGAGGAACACCCTTCGTCCACAAACTTCATGATAGCATACACCGTAGATCTCCCTGCTCTGAATCTGAGCTGGCTTGGGGATAAGTTCCCGGCAGCAATTATCACTTCATTGAATCTACTCCTGATGAAGTTTTCGAGCACTTTCTTGGCCATGTCAAGCATACGCAGCAGATAGTATTCAGACGGTAGACAAGAGTCTCCTTTTCCTTTTCTGATTAACGTGAGTCTCGCGCCTTCCAGCGGCAAGTAAAAATGTTCTTCTTCAAGCAAGAGCTAACCGTGCTAAGCAGTACGTCTGGTCGTTGCTGGAACACCAGTTTACGTACTTCAGCGGTTATCCGGATTTGGTGCCTTCTTATTTTTCATAGTGAGAATTGCCTCGTCGAACGCCCTCCGCTATCTTGTCATCAACCCATACGAAACGTCAAGGGAATAATGCCTGTAAAATGCGCTCCATCTGATCGGTACTAAGTATATCGGGTTTCCGTAGTCCCCATTTACCAGCCGACCAGGTTCTGCCAGCACTGAGCTTATCTTTTGGTTATTGCGCCACGGAGTTTTCTTTTAGCTGATTTGTAATTTATTATTCTGGTAAATGTCTCCTTTAGGCGTGTAAATATTATGTCAAATCCCGAAGTATGACATTCCTTCCAAAAATTTGAAACTGTCGCCCTCCATCAGTATATAGAAGACTTCTTATGGCTGGGATCTCCTCCAGGGTATGGAAGCGTCATAGGCTGTCAGCAGATAACGTCCACGCTCTCTCTCTCTCTATCTGACAGGTGGAGCAACGTGACCGAAAGCGGTTGCAGGAGTTGTGGGCCTCGAATTTATCAATTCAAAAACTCGACATTGCTATGAACTATATATCGGGCGAAACATTGACAGTTTAGGCCAGGTCGTTGGAACCTCCTATGCCGTCACATATGGAACAGTTTGACAGGAGTTATGCAGGCTTTTATATCCAATGCTAGGTTTCATGTTAAGCGCTCTAATCTTAGATTGAGCAGAAGAGGCAACAGTCAATTTCAACAGTTGTCTCAAAGGTACCAGGTTAGGTACCCTATCCAAGTCGCCCAGTGATTTTTTTCATTCTTTGGACCCGGATATGGGTATTCATGCATCTTATAGGTAGGAATGTTTAGAGTAATGCCCAGTTGGACTTTTAAGTAAGGACATTCGATGTTGGGTAAAACAGCCCCCCTTCGCTTTAATGATAAGGAAAATATGGGTCCCTCCATCCATCAGCCATCTGTTTTGAAATCTGAGGGTCTTCTAGATTCCGCATTTTCGTTTTAAGGAATTATAGTGTGAAATATCTTTATCCAGTATCTGGTTACTATCTATTTACCCGGGTCCATATGAACAAAGTCACACTCAAGCCTACTGGGTAAGTAGTCAACGAGCATAAATCATCACTGCGATAAAAATCAGTGTTGCAGTTGTCCGGGATGTCGGCATATCCAATAATTGTATCTACTGAAAAATATTGGGGAATCTACACCCCAGTAATATCATGCACACTTGTAACCATGCAGGCTACCTACGTAAGGCTGCACACAGAGCAAATAAAATTCATTTTCTCTTCCCAGATCGAAATAAATTATTAAATACAATTTCCTCTGAATATTTTTCGATAGTCTGGTTGGGACCAGGATGGGCCTATGAATATGACTATGCGGTTGTGTGTGTTTTATCTACGCTTGTTGACCTGCATAGTTAATAAAAATTTCATTCTGTACTAACACCATGGATACCGACCACCGTATGGGGATGGATATGAGCTATGGGGCCGTTGCGCTATTTCCGAATTTGTTCATTTGTTCGTCTCTTTTGGGGCCGACTATGTTTTATTGAATTTATCGATATGTGGTTACTGTCATAGTTTATTCTTTGGACGTAAAGGTTGATATGAATTCGTCAATGGTTTTTATGTTATCCGTCCGTCCGTCCATCCGTCCGGTATCACAGGTTTGCTCGTTTTTCGCCAGCTCTGTGTTCCTAAATGAGAATGGATGCGAAGTGATGGAGGAATATGTGGGTGTATTTTCGACTGATTTTTATATTATTGATGGTCTGATGATATTTGAATATCTACAAAAGGGTATCAGAGGTATGCCATTGTTCAAAAAAGGATACCATTCCGAGGGTGAGGGTTGTGGACAGGACAACAAGAGGTTGAATTTATAAGAGCATTAAGAGTATAAAAGGATCTACATCTGAGGGACTGTACAGAGTTAGCATGTACTCTAAAAGCCTCTGAAATAATGAATGAATGAATGATTATTTCCGTGCCCAAAAATTTAAAAAAAAAATAGTCACCATTTTGCCATGGTTTCAACATTTTATTCTTATCATCCGCAATTTCCTTCCCTTTCACTCTTGATATATATTTATGTACATATATAGCCCCAGTTGGCTAAGTTGAAAGCATTTTTGACGTCCGGCGTCACCAGAGCACAGCACTTGCCCATGGCTATTGCATTTCCAGCCAATTCCACGACCTTTGCTACTGCATTGACCGTAGAACGGGCTCGCAGAAAACCATGTTAATAATAACAATAATAATAATCGTTGGCGCAACAATCCATATTGGATCAGGGCCTTGAAGTGTGTTAGAGCACTTCATTCAAGACCGAAGGCCATATTGCCGCCCTGAAAGACCACCCGCAAGCTCGATGAACGCAAGCAACATATTGTATATCATATATGCATATCAATGTCGGGTCAACGATCGAACCCGACCTTCTACCTCGAAAGGTGGGCACACATCCAACATTGGCCAGCACGATGTCCAACTCCGCAAATGACTCCAGCAGAATTTGAACTCTGGTGCTCGTCTACCGGCTTCCCCACTCCAGGGCCCACGCGTTGAAGTCGCCCACAATGATTTTAGGGTGGTCAACGGGTAGTATAGGTTCCAGGGCGAAACGTGGATTGGTACCCACGATGGAGTATAAAACCTTGGAAATGCCTGCTGAACCTTGTCCAATATCGTCCTCATGGTGTCTAAGAGACAAATAGGGCGATATGAAGAGGGCACGCCGGGTGGTTTTTGGGGCTTCGGTAGTAACATCAGCTTCTGCCTCTTCCACTGGGCCGGAAATACTCCTTCCGCCATGCACGATTCGAATGTGCTTGTGAACCACCTTGGTCTGGACTTGACCGCCACCTTCAGAGCCTCGTTCGGAATTCTATCCAATCCTGGACCCTTGCTATCCCCAATACGTCCGCAGATTTCCCGAAGTTCCTCTTCGGTAATACCAGGGATCGAGAAGACGTCCTTCTGAGCTGTAAGTTGCGGTTCACTTTCATCCTACTCCTGCTGGGGGAAAAGAGTTGTAATTATTTGCAACAAGAGCCGTGGGCATTTCACTTGAAGTGATTTTTGCCCGCGGATCTTCGTATTAGCCTCCATGCAGAGTTTCTGGTAGCATTCCCCCTTGCTTCTCCCTATGGCCTTCCTAAGGTTTCTTCGCAGATCCCAGTATTCCTGCTCACGCTCCTGGTGTTCCGGCCTTCCCCTTGTCCTGTGGGAAAATCTGCTCGCTCTGAGACAAGACGATCTCAAGGCAGCGATCTGATTGTTCCACCAGTAGTTTGGCCCCTTACCGTGGTGCAAACACCGTCCTGGCACCACCCCTGTTCCATTCGGATCATGGGCTCTTTCTAATGCCGCCAGGAATGTCTCCTCCTCGAAAGCTTCGATGGACCAGCCAACCGCTTTAGCCTTTTTATCTTCAGAGCGTCGTTGATTGCTTCCTCGGATTTTAATGCTGAGGAAGATGGCCTGGTGGTCACTGTGGGTGTAGTGCTCATTCACTTTCCAAGCCACCTCCCTCACCAGCGGAGTGCTAACAAATATTACGTCAACTATCGAACCCGACCCTATACTTCGAAAGGTGGGCACGCATCCAACGTTGGCCAGCATGATGTCCAACTCCAGCAGAATTTGACCTCTGATCGATCGATCGGCTTCCCCACACCAGGGATCACGCGCTCAAGTCGCCCGCAATGATGTTAGGGCTGCGGTCTCTAGCGTCCGACAACAGACTAACATCTTCTCATATTGCGCTAAGGTTGCACTTGGAGGAGCGTAGCAGCTGTAAATATGGACGCCGTTGACCTTCGCCCTTATAAAATCGGCTAACGGGGGGCCATTACTTCCTGAATGGCCTGTCTTTGCACGCCCAGATTGCGGCGTTGCCAGACGCATCCATCGCCCAAGTCGCACTGCCGTGGTTTCTGTAAGGCTCGCAAATTACCGCAACATCCATATTCGACTCTCGAATGGTTTGCGAGAGCAGGTCCTGAGCTGCCTCACAGTGATTAAGATTGATTTGTATCAATCTCATTTGCCTGTGCAGTTCAGCTCCCTGCTATATGCCGGATATCTGTTGCTTCCCGAAACATGCCGGTCGTCCATGCCCTCTTTCCCAATACACAGCATACACCGTGGATCTTTTGTGCAATCTTTGATGAGGTGGCCCTCTTCCCCACACTTTCTGCAACTTCTCGACCTATCATGCTGGCTAGTGTATGCCGCCGCAAAATAGCCGAAGTCAAAGCATCTGAAGCATCTCTTTAGAAATATTTACTCCCTGAACCTGCACACGACCCAACCTACTTTAACCTTGCCCGCGGTAATCAACTTAATAGCTGATTCCGTCGGCAAACTAATAATAGCGGCCTGTGTGCCGCCATATGCCTTCTTCATCCTTTTTATGGCACTCTGGTCTATATCACTAACGTTGAACTGTTGCTTTAGCGCAGCACAGATGTCCTCCCTTGAGGTGACCTCATCTAGGTCCTTGCATTCAACCACTATCTCCTGTTTCCGAGCTCTTACGTGTCGCGGAAATTATCGGCCGACTTGTCGCCAGATCTACTTAGTTCCAGCATCAGATCCCCTCTCTGCGTTCGCCTGATACGGCTAACACTATCTCCCAAATCCATCAGTTCCGGGTCTGATTTCACTTTTCGGAGGATGTCGGTGTAGGACATATTTCCCTTCTTGGAAATAATTATTATTTCCGGGCGGAGCTTCTTTTTGTCCTTTTTCCTCTTCTTGCGCACCTTAATCCATTGTTCGGGCCTCCGAGCGTTGGTCTCTTCCACTTTTGCAGGTGTTTTGGCTGCTATCGTGAGATTACCGACTTTCCCGGGTACTCTCGCCGGCTCCGCCTTCTTTGATGAAGAGGCTTTTTTCTTCTTCGGGATTTGCTGCGGTCCTAGAGGCTCACTGGCACCGTCTCTAGTCCGTTTCTCCATTTTCCCGAGTGCCTTATCTTGAGGAGGCGTTACCTGTGTTTCCCTTGTGACCTTGCCACCTGACGCTTGGGAATTCTTTTCTCCTTGGTGAACTCGCACAGTTCATTTATTCGTTCCCCGAGTGTAACGAACACCATTCAGGTATGTTCCCGTTTACTTTCGCGCCTTGCACCAGCAGGGATGGTGTCGATCAAGGGACTATTCATGTTTCTTTCAGAGTCCCGCGACGAATCTCGATTACCAAAGAGAACCATTGTCATCGGTGATGATCTCCTAAGCTTCGAACTCCTCCTAAAAGGATCCGGGGTGGGCCTGATTTCCACTCCACCATTATCTCTTGTAGCATTAGATGCTACAGTAGTCAAGTTTCCCACTACTGAGGCACTGCGATCGTTAGATATCGACGGCCGGGAGCCCGCGTGTGTTCACTCCCAAAAACTGCCGGCACTGGGTTTCCGAAGCTCTGCACCGTAAAAAAACTTCCTTTCTCCTCCTCCATATTTGGTTTATTTTCTGGGTATTCTTCCCATAGCCAATTTTTATCCACGTATATATTCCGTTTGACGGTGCGATGGGCGTGGGCCTTTCGGTTTATACCCTGGGTTCGTGTCTCTGTTGCGCCATGGATGTATCTATTCGTCTTTGTGTTTGTCCCGCTGCTGTAGGTTTAGTTTTTGGACGGCGTTAATGTGAAGGTAATAATTATTAATAATACTTTCCTTGAAAACGGAAAAAAGATATCACAAAAAAGAAAAGATTTGAATGCACAATGCTCCATAGAGGAGTGAAGGAGAGACGTATGCGCATAAGCCGCATGCATAGGGATTCCGTATAAATTAACCAATGGAATTCCACTTAGTGTCTCTTCAAATATAACTTCCATTCCACTTTCTCTATAACCAACTTTCTGCATAGCATGGCGCATTCTGAAGTTGAATTTAAGCTTGGCATTTATACGAAATAGCCATATTTGTATGTGGTCAACCTAAATTCACTCAGTGGAATATCCATTATTCTGCACGAACACCCTCCCTCCCCCGTTCACATGCATAACTCCATCCCTATGATTTAATTACAGTTTATAGTGACCGACCACAATTCCCTGAAGCGGATATCTCTTCCGTCTGTTCTGAGAACCATCTAAAACGCCACAGGATATCAAAATATGGCCATCTAGAATTGTCCTCGAATTTACACCAAAACTGGATTATTCGTGAATACCAAAATGGCATGAATAATAAACGTTAAATGCTCAAATTAAAATTATAATGGAGAATGGATGCCTCTCGATATTTGGTTTATTACAAATTCAATAATTTTGTGGTAAGACAGAACGGAAGGGCCGAAACGGGCTGAAAGGTAGGATCTGTGGAAAGATAGATATATCTCGGAAATATCAGATATCACACAAGCAATTTATTTAATTATTTAAGCTTTGGCATATCTGAAATCTGCTGAATGAAAATTTGATATGATTCTACCTAAATTGCGAGATGTGATATGGATCCAGTGTGAGTAATAATGAATTTATTAATTTCCTGGACTTGAGAGTGGCACCTGGAATATAAGATATGATACTGGTTAGAAATTCATGGGGAGTGTATTGCGGTCGGAGCGAGCAACAAACTAATTCAGGATAGCTCTTATTCGTCTGAGAGTATGTATCATGAACAAGGGTTGGACCCGAAGTTGTTGTCTCCTTTATGAAAGATTCGATCGTCTTTTCTGGCTATAAATCTGAACCATAATCTTGTAACATTCTTATGCGCGTTCAAACCTTACTATCGAAAGTTTTTTCGTGAAAAAAAAGACGCAATCCTCGTTGGTTCCTGTATGACCACTCTTCAACCTCCAGGACATCCATTCGATTATTGCACCAGGCATTTTCCTCTTATATGAGTTACGGGAGACTATCGAAAATATTGGTAATATGCAGAAAGCAAAGTTTACTAATGAAAGGGGATGGTTTAATTAAGATGACTATACACAGGAGATTCAACTCCCAGCACGTTCGTTGAAATTTTATGATGACGGAAAACTGTTGCGCACGTTCGACCGCGACCGGAGTTGTGCGACCACATGGCGGTATATGTCATAACAATAGATATTGCACAGCTGTTTATGGCTTTGCACACCCCAGCGGGACTCGAGGTTAAGCTTCTTTAAAGATTCATTTCGAACGAATGATGCTTCAAAATTCCTCTATAGGAAGCTTAGTGGAAGCAAACACGCGCAAAATTCTCGGTAATTGATCCACGCTTGATCTCCTAGGAGATGAGGGGGAAATAGATGCATTCAAGATCAATCTTTCGGATGCATCTGTTTCCTACTGAGAAATCTCATCTGCCGCTAGAGGAATTTGCACTTTTCAACATTGAGCAGAAAACCGGCCTCAAGAAGACGTTGCACTTGAACTCTGAAGAGGAGGAACATCATCCATTTAAACGAAACAGAAGTTCAGGTTTCGTAGAATACAGTGGATGAATCTTGGAAAAGTTTGCGCCGCATTGCACAGTCCTAAAGTCATCCTGGTATAGTCGAAGAGTCCGAAAAGTGTGCATATTACCGTTTTCGGAATATCTTCAGGAGCTACCGGGATTTGGTGGTTGGCTTTGGTTAGATGCATGGTCGAAAAAATACAGCCACCAGCAAGAGAGTGTGCAAAGTCATGGAATAGTCTGAGTGTTAGGGGTCTATAGTCGCCACAAGGTCTCCATCCGGCGTTTAATTTAGGGACCATGTGGACTAGCGAAGACCACCAGTTGTCTGAAGGACTGCGCTTGATCAGCTCTTCAACCTCTTTCCGCGCAACAGTGAGCTCCTGTCGTGCTAGTGGATGCACCTTAGAGAAAATGAGAGAACCGGTGGTGTTGATGTGGTGCTGAACATCATGCTTTACTGGCTCGGAGAGGCTACGCTCGCGTAAAGGTAGAGGTGATGCAATGTGGTGTTGCGCTTCGGCGAGCTGGAGCATTTTGCGGCTTTTTCTGCGAACGCTAGGTAGTACCAGCATAGCCGGACAGGTGCCGACCCGTCGACAGTTCTAACGACCTACTATCTGAGCGCCTATTTCGACGAGTGGATCTTGACCTGTTTTGCGAGCTTCATTCTGGATGGAGAGCAGCAACGGTGTTGGCTAGTTTAGCTACGGTGGTTACCAATGCGGCCATTGAATGTTGTAGTTGCACGAGTTTATCCGGCGCGTCGCTCGGCATTTCATCAGCCATGGACCTGCGAGTGCATTTTATGGATTTTATCGGCGGTTGCCGCCAGTATACCCAACGAACCAGAGTTCATGCACGCTAAAATGGCAAGAGTGTCTTCCAGACGCCGCTGCAACCACAAAGATTGGAGCAGAGCCGGTTCAACCATGTCGCCTGCCCGCTGCTTCATTTCTTTAAGCAGCTGACTGAGTTTCCGGTCGCGCAGCGTGAATTCGTCAGCAAATGATTGGTTGTCTTACTCACTGACAAACGGCGTATTAGGTATTCCTTTAATATTTCATATGAGCCCTGCTCCAATACGTCGCAGCGGAGCCCAATAGATTCCTCATCTAGCTTGTACGGTGCATGGTTGAAACATGTGACGTCAGATGCGACGCCGGCCAACGCAAATTGCTCTTCGGGCTGGTGGAACTACGCCTCGGGGCGATTGAGCATGATAACTTGGGATACGCAGGGTGCGATGTTCCCCGAGGTCACCACTGTAAAAATCACTATAAGTTTTAATTGAATCGATCAGAAGACAACATAGGTCCACACTCGGCGACGGCAGGTTCTCAGAAAAGGCGGTTCAGTCTCATCCCTAGATCCAATGAATTCCAATGTTGCACGGTAAGTGTACGACGTTCCTAATCAGTACGGGACTGCCAGTTTTGTCCTATTTCCTTCTAGCTTCAATGACGATGCCCAGCCTAAAGCTTCAGACAACAAAATGGAGCTGACAACTCTCGAGATAAAAAGCCAACGGTGGCCTTGCATTTGGTAACTTTCTTGCCAACAATGTAGCAACCCCAGAAACATTTGCTGCTAAATACTCAATGGGCGGCTTGAATTTCAGAGTTTAGTCATTCATGACTTCTAGGTATATAAGTTATGATGTGTTCTCCAATCTTGATCTTTATTGACCTTTCTTTCCTTTCCTTGGTCACTAAAACTTCCTCGGTTTTATGCTCTGAGAGCGCCGGACCAGCATCTTCTAGTCAAGATATGATTTCAAAAATGGCCTCGTTTATCAGGACCCTCTTCAATATCTTGTGCCAAGTCACAACGATGGGACAGTTGTTCAAAATTCCGTCATACATTATTATCCACAAGAGAGGACCGATCCTTGTGGAATCTCCCAGATTGCTCTATATGTCTAACGGCCATCGGCCGAATCGTAATGCAATAGCTTCCTCCGAAGAAATTCAACCACTATGCACACCAGGTACTTGGGAGCGCCTAATTTGGCCAAAGCCGTAATTATTTTACTCCATCTTGCGGTATTGAAAGAACATCCAGAGTATCTACCTCGCAAGAGTTATTGGCGTACATTGCTTCCTTCGCAATTTTCGTCATACTTGCCTTTTGGAATCCGAACTGTCTATCTGAAAGACCACCATCCGTTCCTGTGATCGATACAAGCTTATTGAAGTTGACCCTTTCGAAAAGTTTACCGATTACGTTTAATAGGCATATGTGCCTGTAAGACAAAAGATCACCCAAAGGTTTATTTGACAAGACAAGCTTCTATTGCCTCCACTTCTCCGGGAAAATCCCTCCTTTGATGAACGTCATAAATGCTTCGCGAACCACTTTGGAACTTTTTTCACGGCTACTACCAAAGCTTTATTCGGAATGCCGTCTAAGCCTGGGGCCTTACTCTCGGCTATTCAGGACTTCTTAAGTGATTACTTCGAGATCCATCTGAACAGTAGGTAGTTTCGATTCACTTGAGACTTGTGAGAAGAGAGTAGTAATGATATCCTACAACAAATCAGGGTTGTTGCCATGAGTACCTTGTGTGGATCTCCCCATGCATCGAAGTCCGCTTTCTTGCATAACCTTTTGAAGTGTTTAGTTTTACTTCTAGAAATGGCTGCTGGCAGTTTTTTTCTTGCTTTTTTAATATCGGTTGTTCAACTCTTCAGACTCAGATCGGTTGCTGCTACGTTGTTTGTTCCTAGTTTTTGGGCAAACCCGCAGGTCCAGATTGCCGCTTTGCCGCTTCTCTCTGGTGAAAAGGGCCATCCTGGAAATCTTTGTAATATTCACATATTGTGGCAATGTCAGTTTCATTTTAAAGCACGCTTGGAAACAGCAGTTTCTGAGCTGCTTGGTAATGGTCTAAATTCAGCTGTGAGAACTTCATTTATGAAAAGTTGAAATCGCTTTATTGAACACCGGAGATCTGTAAATGCCCGTGATATGGTTGATGTTCCCCTCCTGTGTTTCTCTGAATAGCAGGCATTCGGTATTCCCATTGCATTCTTTGACAATATGCCCTTCTTCTCCGCATCTTCTGTACAACTTAGATCTATCGTAGTTGCTTGAACAGTTTTTCGAAATATTTCCAAATTCCAGGCATTTGACACACCTCTTTGACGATATCTGCAGTCGACAGCTGATCCAGCCGACGCGTATTTTGACAACAGCAATAGCTTTTTTCGGTGCTTTAAATGGCAAGGCTATTGTGGTCGTCTGAGTGCTGCCATATGTATTACGTAGTCTTATCACGTTCGACTCATGGGTCGAATTTAACCCGAGTTGAGCCTTTAAGGCCTGGCGGATCACCGCTTTTGGGGTGATTTTATAAAGGTCCTTGCACTCAATCAGTATTAAGTCCTGGTTCATCTTTACCTTCGCTGCTTTGCCAGTGATAACTCCATATTATTATGAAGATCGTGGGACCTACTTCCAAGGTCTAAACTCAAGGAATAAATCGTCTTTCTGCGTGCGTCTTGCCCAGTTGACGTGTTCACCCAGTTTCAGGAGCGAACTGTCTGTCTTCACTTTCCACAGGATTTCCACAAATGTCAGCTCATTTGTCGATTTTATAATCAGCGTATCTGGCCGCGATCTATTTTGCGGTCTTCCTTTCCTCTCTACTTTAGTCCAAGTCGAGTAATTGACAAGTGTCTTCAGATGGTTTGGTAGACGGGTAAGTTTTCTGATTATACGGGTTGTATTTTACCCTTCTTACGTTTTGCAGTTCGTTCTGAGGATTCTCTATTAGTGCCGTTGCGGGGGTATTTTTTTTCCGTCCAGAAGGCGATCAATTACTCAGTTATCAACTAGTTATCTAGTCCGAGCTCCTATCAGTAGTCGTTTCGTGCCTCAAAATACATCGATCTAGAACGTACTTGGCTTTTTATTTCATCGCGCACGGTCTGTTATCACCTCTAGTTTTGTAACCGTGTCTTTGTCCCCATCATTTGTAGCATTAATGCCATTTTCTTCTGGGTTGTTTGTTACACTTGCAATTGGGGTTCCATTCCAGAAAAATAACCCTACTCCGTCCGAAATTGGTCCCCCATCGCAACGCAACTAAGGTATGCGCTGAAGCACTAGGACGCTGATCGTCTGTGCTAGTTTCCATGTACACTGTACATGTTGGTCTATCTGTCTGTCGGCCACACGCACTTTTCTCGCAAACAGTTGTACCGAATTGCAAAGAAATTTGGTAGAAAGGCGGCAACCGTGAAGGCCTACGTATACAGCGAGTAATATAATTTTACGTGGAATTTAAGGGGGGGGCTCCATACATAAAAAAAAGGGGGTGTACAATTTTTGTTCACTGAATATAGCGATGAAAGATATCGATTAGTACTCCTCTTTGGAGTGTTTTTTCCCTTTGAAAACCGTTCTTTGCAGCTTTGTCCATGACGCAGTTTTCTTAGTTTTGTCTCCTCCTGTTGATTGGAGTTGTCACAATTTTATGGATCATGGTCTCCATTTTCTGGTTGCAATAATTGTTCAAAATGTGTGGAATTGTCCGATGTTTATCAATTTTCTGTAAATGTCATATTCGAGCCTTCCATTTTTCCGAATTATCTTTAGGTCTAGGAAAGGAGTTTTCTCCTCCTTTGCCATCCCGTTCTCACTGTATGTTTTCCAAGGACTTCCCCAATTTTTTTTTCTTCGTATTGCTAACACAGCATCCACCTATCGTTTCCAAGTTTTGGTAGGCGAACCTGCCTCCACCAGTTCGTTCTCTACATTTTGAATAACTGACACCGTGGCAGCGAGAGTGGATTGCACATTGCAGTTCCGGTTGTTGCTTTGAGAAACATATCTTCGAAATGGCGATTATTTTCCGGAATACCAAACCCTCTTCGTACTGGGGGGTTTGGCATTCCAAAGTCTGATGTTTGGCGATTAACACCTGCTGAAAGTCTATTCTACTCTGTATATGGAGCCTTAGATGTGCTCTTTTCTTGCAAAAGTAACTTGCCTTTAACTTTCTTTTAACTTTCCTTTAACTTTGAATGTAACTGAAGAAGATGCCTTACCTCTGCCCTGGGAGCAGCGTGGCCGAAAGTAACGCCAGGGGGTAATCGCTCCATTTATATATAATCGCAAATACGACTTGAGTGCGAATTATATTGAAGTGAAATCCGTCCTAAATTCAAACCTAGACTAGGCCGAAGTGCTGTTGAGGATGCTGGAAGTCTTGTGCCCGCATCCACTTGATGACGGACCGGACCACTTGGGAAGCAACTTACTTCCTCTCTTGTGGTCCACGGACTCCTCTCTTTGGGTTAAACACCCAAGTTTATCAAAAAAACTTGACTGACGGTCCGTCATCCGACTCAGGACTCCCAGCTTCCTCAACAAAAAAACTCACTTCGCCCTGGTCTAATCATTTCATGTTTGCAATTATATATAAATGGATTGATTACAACGTGTCTCTAAGTTTGGTGACGCTGCTCCCAGGGCAGAGGTGAGGCAGCGTCTGAGGAGTCGCCTCTGCCCTGGACGAAACCGTCAGTCAAGATTCCCTTGCCTAGCTAGCTGCATGTTTGGACGTTTTTACTATATTCTGATCTGTCAATTCTACTAAAAATTAATGGAGTAAATCGTCCATAATTTCATTTCCTGCGAGAATAATTTCAAGTCTTCTGTAAAAGTAATTTCCCCACAACTTGTGGCCATTTCCGTAATTTTTGGAGAGTTTCCTCATCCAACCCCATTTGACCAAAGTGCTGTTTGGAACGCTGTCTACGCTTTCATTATTTTCCTTTTTCTAAAAAAAAAGGTGAATAATATATGGCGTGCCTTCAAGTCTCTGACTACAGTTAGTGACATTTCAGGTATTCTTTAGAACCCTCCACCCTCATATGAGGAAACCTCTCAATGTGAATGTTACAGCAATGATGATGATGATGACGAGGATGATGATGGTGATTTTCTCTGCATTTCCACTGAAACAACACACTCACAATAGAGAGAAAGTTAAAACTAACAAAATGTAGAATGAGATCTGAATGGTTAGAAACCACGTTCAGACAAACACAAAACAATCGCACATACATCAAAATGCATAGGAGCCTTCGTGCAGGTGAACATATGAGAGCCTCGAGCCAAGAAGAGGTTTTTTATGGCATCCTAAGCGTACGTCGTCATCTCTTAAGTACATCATTAAGTTGTCACTTTTTCCGAGGAGTGAAAAAAGGAAACATTTCAAGTACCTGCTGCACATACATCACTTTCGTATAATGGATTACAGCATACATACCATACCATACACAGTTGGGAGGTAAAGGTTCTTTACGGAAATCTGAAACGTTGATGATAGGTTACCAGCGAGGATGGGCCAAGCGTGAATTGTCGAAAAGAGAAAATAGATAACAATTTTTTCGTCAAATGTAGTTGGCTTTAATGAATTCAGAACTGACTTTTGAAGTGAGATGAGGAGTCGAATAGTGACGTGAGACTGATAGGTCCTTGAAGGAATCAAATGTTACAGATGAAAAGAACACCTTCCTTTGGGAATGGTAGTTCTTTGTAGCTGTCAATATCAGTCAGTTTAGGGTATTCAGGGAGAAGATACTTCTTTAGAATTGTTTTTGTTATGCAAACCCAAACAACAAATGTGAACACTTTGACTAAAAAAGGTTCAGGTTGTTGTGATAGGATACACTAAACCGCAGAATTTCGTGGGAAAATGTCTCTCAACCGCTTTTTTTTAAAACTCAAGTATATCATTATCCTCTTAAAGACTTCAACATCGTTGGTTTCAATAATAAAGAATGCAGGATATACTCCCAGACAATGGAACTAGTCAAACCAAAAAGGTAAATGAAAGGAGTTAACTACGCTCAGTTGCCACATGGTGCTAACTGGCGAATCCAAGCCACTTACTCCTTATCACTTTTGTATCTTTTTTGTTAAATTTATATCTCAAGTACCTTTCAACCTGTGCATTATAATAATGAAGTTCTGTTTTTCTATATTTACAGCCTCATGCGAGTTAGCCCTGGGTATGGAATCAGGTGCCATAGCAGATTTTCAAATAAATGCGAGTTCTGCACATGACATTGGGAATGTCGGACCCCAGCACGCTCGGTAAGTTTTTGAAACCTTTTCTATTCCCCTTGATATCATAGAAACGGGTAAAAAATTTAAAATAAATTCAAAACCAGGCTACGTCACACAAAATAGATAGTGGCCCATAAGATAACCTCCAGGGACTTCGGATATACACTCAGTATTATCGACAGCTCGAACTAAGATGCTAAAATATGATCAAGATAAGATTGAGCTATTCAAATGTAAACTCATCTAAATTTCCTTTCGTTGAAGAACTCTGGATAGTCTCAGTATCTACATATTGACAAATGGTATTGTTCTAGTGAACTCCACTCGTGGCTTATTTATTAGGTGATAGGAACTATGGAGTGTTTATTTTGGTGTGTTTTTCTAGGATTAATTGTGATGCATAGGTCACATGTCAAACAGAGTTCTACATAACTTGTCGTGACTTAAAATGGTGAAAGATGTAATCTATTGGCGGCGTATAGGATTGAAGAAGCGAAAATCTCCAAAATATTAGTTTCTAGGTCATGTGAAGCTTGAAGGAAATTGTATCTTCAATACTTTGATACAGAATGGAGATACAGCTTTGTATTTACAAAAGAATTTGACTAAAGTAACAGACAAACATGCTTTACGGTTTCGTCCAGAGCAGAGGAAACTCATCAGACGCTGCCTCACCTCTACTTTGCGAGTAACGTTAAGCGGTTCGCAGACTCGCACACTCCCCACGTTGCCAACAAATGTCAAAACTTAGACTGGCTTCGGAAAGTATTATACTAATCGAGACCTTTTATTTGATACCCCACATGACTATATTTGATGAAAAAAAAATGTAAACCCCCCTTTTGCATATGTGGGGACCCATACTTAATTTCAATGTAGAATTATGTAACTCACTGTATTCATGAGCGTTCACAGTTCCCACCTTTCTACCAAATTTGGTGTGAATCGCTACAACCGTCTCCGAGAAAAATGCGACTGACGGACAGACAGACCGACAGAGTCGATAGCTACTTAAATGAGTTAACCCTCTGTATAATACCGATGATGGACTCAAGGAGTACATTGTCTCCGCGGGTGCTCCACAGGGCTCTGTATTGGGCCTCTTAATATGGAACATCATGTATAATGATGTACTTAACCCTCCGGTTTCGGGGGAGGCGACGGTAGTGGGTTACGCCTACGATATAGCACTGGTTGTAGTCGTAAAACATTTCAAGAATGCTGAGTTCTACTCAGGCGAAGCAGTCAGTGTTGTTAAGGCTTGGTTAAAGAGTGCTGGACTAGCACTCATGGAGGAAAGATAGTTTGGGCCCCCATCACTAAGCGCCGGAAGAGAAATTCCGCCTGCATTAGAATCGGGAATCATATCATCACTTCCAAGTCGGCCGTCAAATACTTAGGGGTGATGATAGACAGGAAACTCAATTTTAAGCAGCACATATGGCATACTTGCGAAAGCATCCACCACCACTATGGCTGTAGCAAAGACTATGCCGACCGTAGTAGGACCGCAGTAAACTTGCACGCTGTTCATAGCCAGGGTGGTGAGTTCTATCCTGCTATATGCAGTCCCATTACGGGAAGAGGGCTGCATGTTTTAGGCAATGCACATAAACTGAATACGGTCTACAGGAGAACAGCCTTAAGGATCTGTTCTGCCTTCAGGACCGTCTCAGATGATGCACCGTTCGTCATCTGGGAAATTATACCGATTGATATCCTGGCAACGGAAATGATGAACGTTCATAACTCCAGGTCCATCCCTCACTTATCGCAGGTAAGAAAAGCCGAAAGGGAGAAATCAATAATGGCATCAACGATGAAACCAATCAGAAAAGGGTCGCTTTAACTTACAGATTGATCCCTTCCATCGCGGAGTGGCTCAAAAGGAAACCATGGGGAGATCAATTATAATCTCACCCAGTTTGTCACCGACCATGGAGAATACCGTCAACACCTGTACAGGTTTAAATTGGACAATTCACCTAATTGCTCAAACTGCGACGGGGTCCCAGAGAATCAAGCGCACGTATTCCTCCAATGTCCTAGGTTCGTGGCAGAAAAGAGCAACCTGAAGGAAACTCTATGTGAAGTGCTTTCATCAGAAAACTTGGTTCGGAGAATGGTGACTACCAGGAGGATTGGGATGCAATCAGTTCCATGATCGCAGTAATCCAGGATAAACTGTCAAAAGCAGAAGAACTGAGGAAGACGCGGTTAAGAGCCCCGCGGGGAGACGGAAGAAGACCTAGCTAAAATAAGCTATTTCCGCCCCGTGATGTATACCTAACAGTTGTTCTACAGGGTAGGGAGGGAGTCGGCGGTGATTTTTGTGGGTAAAAATCACACACTCTGGCGTGCCCAAGCCTGGGCACGCCAGAGTCTTTTGAAGATTTCCACCTCTTTTAAGAAAAAGGACAGACAGACAGGAAGGCAGACAGTAAACTGATTTTAATAATTTGTAAAAGGTTATATTTCCAACCTCATCTTCGTAGGGCGGTGACACCTGCACACGCAGTTCTTTGAATCATATTAAGCTTCGTTCTATTCTACTTTCTGCTCAAAGCCTGCGACCATACTATAGAGCCTCAGTTCGCAGCTCTGTTCAAGTGGTTGCCTCCCAGATCCGACTGAATTAACCTGGATCTTAGCATGGATATTATCCAATGCGTACCCCCTCAATTTGATAGTGGTAAAAGTTTTCCTGTGGCGTTGTTATTAGCATTGTTCAATGCTTCCTCTATATCCTCGTAGGTAGCTGGAGTATACTACTTGTACTGCAGTGACCGCTCAATCGTACCAATTGTCTCTTAGGGTGCGGTTTCTGTGGATGTGCCTTTGACATAGACATGCAGGGACTTAGAAATAGGCATTCTCTCCATATTCGCCCTTATGTGGATATCCAGGGCGCCCTCTAGGGTCTTCAAAATGAACGAGATGAGGCTGATTGGTCGAAAGCCCAACCGTCTCCAAGACGGTGCTATTCCAAAGAAATGCAGCCCTGCTAAATCTCGACAAGCCATGACATCAACCCTTTCCTGCTGCTTCTGCAACATGACTGGCATTATATCATCTCGAACCCAAGATTTATATTCGGAGAAGCTCTTTATAGCCCAGCCGATATTATTCTCGGTAATTACCGATTTGATAGTCTCGCACGGTTGTGGTGGCTGCATACCCTTCAAGCAAGGCTCTGACTAACAGCCCTCTTTGCTAGCGGGAAAGTACGTCTCAGCCAGCAGCTCCAAGTTTTCATTAGAAGATTCCGTCCAGGAAACTTCCGACTTTTTAAGCAAGGCTGGACAGAACTTACTGAGTCTTGCGAATTCGCTGGTACTTTCAATGTTCTGACAATAGTCCAACCGACACCGCCTCTTGGCAGTCTTGTTGGCCGACTTGTACTTCCTCAAGCAGTCCTTGGTTGGCTTCCAATATTTATGCCTGTAGCAGATGTTGAATATTTCCTTGGTTGGTTTCCTGAGGCTGGACAAATTTTCATTCCACCACGATGGCGGTGTCTTCTTGCTGTACTTAGTAAGTAGACGGTATCATATGCCTTTTCCAGGGCCCCGATCTTTGACTCTAGTTCGTCTGTTGTGCCAATCTTGCCAAATTACGCACCAGAGAGTTTGTTCTTTGTTACTTGACCAAACTTCCTCCAGTTGATCCTTTTGGAAAGTCTCTGTCGGGTTTGGAGACCTTTGCAGCGAAATCTAGACTGAAAAGTATCCAACTATATTCTGAGAAAGGTTGCTGGCCAGAGGGTCTCCAGTTCTTTACCTGAAGAATGCCATTGTCAGTTAGTACGGTTATAACAAGGAAATCTTCCCAACCGTCACAGTTCTCCGTTGCAGTTCTTCTTACGAAGTTGTAAGTGGGGGAAATATATGCGTTCTCTGACTCCGCCTGCTCCAGCTTGACCATGACTAGATCGCCGAAATTCAGATCAAGACAAAGAAAAACGTGCAGACTTCTCCTCGTAAGTATACTTGTCCTAAGCCTGTCTTGATCAGTGTTTCCTGTGCTTTGAAATGAATTATAATACTCGCTTTGAAGCCCTTTGATGGTTCGATCGACTCCGATCCAGGGGCTCTGTACTAGTGCGATGTCAATGTCTTCTTCTAGGAGGCACATAAGCAGATTAACCAAGGTGCACTTCGAATGCTGCAGATTTATCTGCGTTACCCTCAGCATGATCTGCTTGCGTGCGGGGTTCATTGGTTCCCGTCAGACCGTCGATCCTCATCTCCTCCAACAGCTCATTGGCGGCGTCGACTGGATCCAGGTCGTCATCCGGTTTTGCAGAGCGGAACACTTTCACCTTTGCGTTCCTGACTCCGAATCGTACTCTATAGTCTACCTTTTCGAGTGCTTCCAAGGCACTCTCCATTTATATGAAGCAGGAAAGGTTGGATGTTCGTCTGTGGTCCCTCATCCTTGATAAGTAACCAGTCGTCCATGGGAATCCTGGGGAAGCTGATTTTCGGAAACTAAATGCAAGTGGCCGATCTCCTGGTAATCTCGTTGTAGTCCTAACTTTTGATGACGTACGAACCGAGAATCGATCCTCGCAAGCTATAAGGTGGAACCCATGGATTACCTAGGAGGAATCAAAGCAGGGGATGGATCCCGTATGCTTGCCTTTGGGGTTCAGGAGATGCCTGGCCTCAACGCTGGTCCACATTTCCGACGCTGGTTTGCCACGAGCGGAATTGCTATCTATTAGCGCCACAGGTAAGTGGCTCCTGACCACATCGTTGAAGAGTTTCGCAATTCATGGCTCGTCGACCGGCTGTTGCTGCTTACCTTTCTGCAGTGGTTCCTTAGCATCCGCAATCTTGCACACTCTGATCCGCCTGTGCTTTTGTTTCGCCTTCTGCTCGTCTGCCAGTCGTTTGCTGCTATATTCCTCACCAATCGCCTGGTATTTACCGAACTCCTTTTCATCTCGCTTGTCGACAGTATCGGCCTCTTTATTTTTAGCAATTTTGCTGAGAATATGCATGGCCTTCTGATACTGACTCCTGAGCAGCACTCCAGTGGACCTTCACTTCTTAGTTGGTTCGTAGTGAACGATATTCTTGTTAGCCTTTGCTTTCGAGGGCGGGGGACCCCGTCGACAGTTTCGGGTTAAGAGCGCCATGTCTTATATCCGCTACAGTCAGCTTGATGGCAGTGGATTCCAAGCTGGAAACCACTAGTGCGTCTGCCGCCCTGCTCCAGCAGGTCCCTGCGGTTAGTTTTAGCACAGTGATGCTACGACTGGCTGTTAATTGGATCTATGTGTTGGTCCCACGAGTAGTCCGGGAAGAATGTTCACCCTAGCTAGCCCGGCCACAAGGTTAAGGGTCTTATTTGAAACTGAAGGTGCCCAAGGTATTGAGAGTTATATTATTATAGTAAAGACCAACTCCCCATTGGCCACGCACTCCTCGACAGAAGCAGTTTTACCTTGGCTTGGGGTCCTATTAGCACCTTCTTCAGTCCAGGGAGACGATCCCAGGGCTGTTGCTTCGGCTCATCCCCCCGTCAAATCCACTTGGCCCAAATATATGATTAGCAGGCAAACAGATTCTCGTCAGTTGGATGAGCGTATTCCCAGCCCGGTCCAACACACTCTTGACACATTCGAAGATGGGTTCCAGTGGCCACCGGGAAGAGGTCGCATGGGGACTTAGGAATTAATAAAGAAACACAGGATATACCCCCTTTCTAGAGTCGTGTCCCTGATAAAGTCCAGCCGCGTTTGAAAAGTCACTCCAATTACTCCAAATTGCACAGATAGAAAGAATTTTCGGGGGCGAATCACACCACACCTAGACAGAAATATCTTAAAATCTATTTATTTTTTCAAAAATTAATAATCAATTCGTTAGCATCTTTGCTTAGAACTCCAACAGACAGTGATAACTCTCTTCCGAAATCTTGCTTACATTTCGTGCCCCATTAGCTCCACCCCCATAGTCCAAAGGCCTGCAATCTCCAAAAATAATCCAAGAGTTCATTTCAATCTTTAGTAGTCCAAGTGTTTGATTGCTTTGAATATGTATCTGGTAGTTCGACTTTCAACGAGATAATAAAAAAATCGAATTACATGGGCTTTTTGCGTACTGAATGCAGACAGGAACGGTGTATATGAATCGATTGAAGGTATGAATCGAAAATCACGTCGCGTCAATATGGTGCCTCGGAATTGACAAGGTAAACAATGTATCACCTGAAGGGGGTTGGCTCTCTGTTGCATATGGAATCCAAACAAATGCAACAAATTATTGAGTAAACAAATCGATTTGATTAGGAATTAATGTTTTCCGAATCGATATTTTCTTGGAATTTAAACGAATTATGGTATCTTTGGGATAAATTTTCCATAAGAGCTTTTTAAGTGTATCTGAATGAGTTCTGTATTAAACAACCATTTATCTATCTGTTTATATAGCTTTATTAAATTTATTATGTGATAACTCCCTGCATAGTCCAGACTATGTTCAAAGAGCTAATTTTCCAACTTAGTTGCATGCTGCTTCCTCGCTCCATAAAGATAGAAAGATAAAAAGATTGAACAATTCACGTGAAGATGTTATTTTTGTGAAGATTATGCTATCATCAATCTTAATAAGTTCAATGAAATGAGCGATTAGGTTGAGAGCTAGATAAACTTTATAACTGCTAATCGACCGCTTAAAGAGCGACTGTAGTAGTTTGTTTCCAGCACTTCAAGAGCTGAGGGTTGGTGGTCCATTTCATTAGTATGTCAAGTGAGTGGAATGAAGAAGGAGGTCAATTTATGGATGTCTGTAGTGTGCTTATTATGATGAAGTAGGAGCAATAGAAACAATAGTTTGGATTTTTAATGCTGGATAGGCTCTACTACTATAGTACCCCCATCAAGAGTGGATGCTTTGAGCACCAAGGCCCTTAATCACAGTATAAAGAGTATCCACTCTCAATAGTTCTTCAAGGACGCGGTGCGACTTTCCCTTAACAGAATCCACTCTCAGATAAATGGAAGTGTGAGCATATTATTCAAGCCTATCCATGTCAGCAAAATCTAAGCATTTCACCAATCAATTCCTAGATAAGTTGTATCAGATTTTGGATGGAGCTTAAAAGTAATGTTCTCTCAGTTGAATGTATCTTAATCGTAGGTCTTTAAGCCAATATCTTAGGTGACAGACAGACACGCTATTAAATGTCAGTAAAATTTGAAGATGATGCTGTTGATAGTGTTAAGTATCTTGGAATATTCCATCCTTTATATCTGACCCGCTCCTTGGAGCTTTCTATGCTTTATCGAGATAGAAATTTATGTTGCCAGTTCTCCGGTTCCATGTCCGGCCTGCATTTCAAGGGAAGCTTAAGGGAATTACTCGGTACTCCGTCCAGGTCGGGAACTTTACTGCCTGCTGAGAGTAGGACACGTGATCTGCAGATATGAACGTCCTTTGAATCATCCCAGCCCAGCACTGTCCCACGGGTTTACGTCCGCTTTTCATCAGAGTTCCTTAAAGCATGTCCTCTTGCTTCCCTGGATGGCAAGCTTGAGGGATTTTGCGGTCTTCCTTATAGTCGCACTCTTTTTGCCCCTGATCTACTCTACCAACCGTCCTCTAAGTCGTTCTTCTCACTCGGTGGGAGGCTAATCGAAGGCTGGCCAGTTCACCATTCCACCAGTAGTTTGGTCTTTTGCTGGGAAATGAGCACCTCCTAAGCATGGGCACGTCACACGCTTTGGCGATGCATTTTGCTAGATGTACGGTTCTTTCCATAGAGACAGGTTGATTTAACCACATCTCTATCAAGGTCTCCCAATCCAAAGCTTTCACAGAAGAGCCTGAAATTTTTTTCGGTTTTGGCCATGATGGGTCTTTGCCCTATGGCTCGACACATGTCTCGAAGAAGATTGCGTGGTTTTCGTTGTGGGTGTAGCGTTCGCTGACGCACCAAGGACATACAACGCACCAGCGCAAGGTTGACAGGTTTACAACCGAACCTGACCCACCTTTCTGAAAAGTGGTTACAGCTCCTTCGTTAGCCAAAACTATGACCATCTGCGCGAAAGCTTCTAATAAATTGCGCCCCCTGGCATTTAATCCTCTGCTACCCCATTCTAGGGCCCAAGCGTTGAAATCACCAGCAATCACCTTTAGTCTTCGACCCTTGCGTCGAGAACAAGATTATCAAGCATTTGTTCGAATTTAGACAGTGTCAGACTTGGTGAGGCGTAGTAGCTGTATACATATACACCATTTATTTCCGCCCACACAAAGCCACTGGCTGCCTGACTTGCAGTACAGTACATTGTATGGCCTGCCGACCACAAGCTCATATCGCCGCTCCACCAGTCGAATATGTGACCCATATGCTACCGTGACGGTTTCTATGCGGTTCACTGAAGATGGCGATTACCATCTCAGATTCGAACGTGGTCTGCTTCAGTAAAACCTGAGCGACCTGATTGAGGTTTATTTGAATAAACCTCATTTTCTCATTGCAGTGAGGGGCTTCCTAAATTCCGGACATTTACTACTTCCGGCGATACGCTGGCTATCCTGTCCCTCTTTTACTTCGCAGACTTGGGCTCCCTATTGTACTCTCTGGCCACACCTTCTTTGGATCGACCAATGCTGCTGGTGCATACCTTCGCGAAGAGCCCAACTGTGAAGCATTTAAAGTACCTCTTTAGTGAAGTTTGTTCTCTTAAACGGCTGACAACTCATCCAATCCGAACTTTTCCGGCTCGCTCCGGCTACCCGTATTGGGCTTCTCTCCAAGTGAGTTTTTGACTTGAGTGCGAAACTCATCAGTTTTTCATACAGTGATCTCCTTTCTGGGTTCTTCGGATTCTGTTCACATTTCCGCTCAGATCTTGCAGCTCGTGCTGGTTTTCAGAATTGTTCGTTCGCCTTTTTGCGTTTCGTATTCCGACGAACTTTCCTCTTCAGTTCATTAGAATCGCTGACGAGATGTCTGCTTCTATTCACAGCATACTCGTTTCCTTGTCCTAGCCCGTTGATTTTTTCCAGTAACCATTCCAGCAGTTTCTCGGTTGGGGCGTTTATTGCGGCGGTGATCCCCTATCCATTTCATTTCCTGGCTTGTGAGTTATGGAGGGACATTTGATCATAGGAAGAGTTGAGTTAGAGGTTCTTACCATTGGCAAATCTGTGATAATGCCGCCACCTTGATTGCTTTCAATTGGTTTCATCCACTCCGGATACTCAAATCCAGAATCTCACCCACGCGGTTAAATAGACAAAGATTGTCGCTTTCCTTCAATATATCTGGGTGTAATTCTTGGACCTAAACTAAACTAGAAAGTAACCATAAAATTCGAACCTTCTAAGTTACGGAGCTCTTCAATCCTGCTGAGCAGATATCCTTAATGTATGCTGGGCAGCAGAGTTCTACGCCATAGTGGCATTCCAGATGATGTACCAATAAAATCCCACACATTTTCAGCAGACACAAGCTGTGCTGAAAAATGAAACTTGCAGTATGACTTCCAGAAATCGCAAAGTGGTAGATTGGTGACATGTTGCGGGGCTAGAAAATGGTAATCTTTACCGACGGATCAAGGATGGTCTGCCGAATCGAGGCAGTAGTGTCCTCAGATGTCCACAGTCTGGCCGAGTCGGATAATCTTCTGGTGCATTTCAAATCGAAGTACAGCCGATATTGGATGGTTTTCGATTGCTCGAACATGATTGGAACCCTAAGCGTAACATAGTTTTTCTGGCCGGTAGCCGAGCCACCACTAACGCTTTGTACTCAATGATGACATCCACCAGGCTACAGGGGTCTTTTTCTTTTTTTGTAACGAGTTGGAAATCTTCAAAGACTCTGGCTTGGACATGACAAAGAGTACGATTTTGTATGGAACCACGATAAGGTATTACATCACGGTGCGGAATTAACTCACTTTAGCAAGTTCTCCTATCTTCCATGCACGACGTTTCCAACCGCGCCTTCTTCACCTTTTTCGCTCCTGGCAGTTTGCTCTTGATTCATGCGCCTCATTGATTTGATCGCATTCCAGTCGGCGATATTAGCATTCTCCTCATCAAATTTTCTGGCGTCAGTGCTTCACCTAAGGTTTCGTCGAGGTTTCTCCTCTTTTCCATGAATCTCGGACAGTGGAAGAATGCATGCTATACCTTCGGAGACTTCCCCGCAATTTAAACAATTGCGCGGATTGTCCAATTTGAACCTATAGAGGTATTGGGGATATCCTTCATGCCCGGCTAGAAACTCGGTGGGATTAATCTCCCCATGCTGTCTCCCTAGCCACTACTTTGTTGCTAAGGATCAGTCTGTGTGTCTTCCGGCCCCTTCCCGAGTGCTCCCAACTCTCCTGTCATCTATTGGCAGGTCCCGTCCTTTCGGCGTTCTTCATTTGCCGCAAAGGAGAGACTAACTTCAGATTGTGTATGTCTGTCTTCTCATCTGCAAAGATGTCAGTTGTCATCACTCCCGAAATGACGAATGCTGCCTCATCTGAAACGGCTCTGAAAGCAAAACACATCCTTACGGCTGTCCTCCTATAGATCACACTCAGTTTATTGGCTTTGCATGATATATGAAACGAAACGATAGGTAGCCTACAGGTATTCCGTGTTTCTCCAACGTTCAGCATTATCTTGGCAGGGTCATTCTCGTCACAAGCTGTAACCGATTTGATAGCATCAATGGCTGATCTGGCTTTAAGGAATCCGTACTGCCGATATGGACGGCCTTCTTCGCTCTCAATAATCGTGAGTAACCTATTGTAGATTACGCGTTCTAACATTTTCGCCATAGTGTCTAGGAGACATATGCGTCTAGAGGAGGATGGCTCACCTGGAGGTTTAGCAGCCTTGGACAGTAGTACCAGTTTCTGCCGCTTCTATGCTGTAGGAAATAATTCCCCGGGCGCGCACGCTTCGAACAACTCAACGAACATGTTCGGTCTGGACTTTACGGTTAGCTTAAAGGCCCTCTTCTGTATTTTGTCTAAACCCGAGCTTTGTTGTCGTCTATTCTGTTACAGATCATAAACAGCTCATCTGTGATTACTGCCGGGATTGCCGTCACATTCAGAGGGCTTTGAAGTGTTGCTGCACCTCTCTCTCGTTGAGGAAATAACCACTGGATTTTTTTCAACAAGAGAGTAGTGCACGTGATCTGTGGGGGGATACTCTGCGCCATCCCATCAAAATATTGGTGCTCCCCCATGGATTTACATCAGCTTCCGTGCAGAACTCCTTAAAATATTCCCTCTTGCTCCGTTGGATATCAGGCTTGGTGTTTTTGCGGGCTTCCTTGTAACCATGCTCCTTTTGTGTTAGATCGATCCTACCTACATTTGTCTGGCGTGGTGGCAAGCTGATCAAAGGCAGGCCAATTCACCATTCCACCGGCAGTTGGTTTTTTTTTAACTGGAGAATGGGCATCTCCTAGGCATTGACACGTCACATGGCTTGGTAATGGATTGCGTCAGATGGAGAGCTTTTTCCGTGAGACTGCCTGCATTAGTAAGCTGGTCGGGCCACACTTCCAAGAAGCTTTCCTCATCCAATGCCTTTGCTGATAAGCCTGACGCTCTCCTCGTTTTTGGGTATGCTGTTTCCCCTCCTCTACTGCTTCATTAGGATGGTTTCGTTCTATATTTTTCGCTATAATTCCTTTAGTGGAAGCCTTCACCCTTTAACTGCTGCTGGTGGTTAAGTCACTTTTGTGGGCTGCCTGAACTGCGGGGGGAGGTGGAGGTATTCGACTCTGGATTCACCTCGTCCTGGAGAAGGCTGAACTTCGGATAACAGGTAAACAGGTTCGAGCAGGACTTACATCTTCTCAGCTTGCAGAGTCGTCATCCTTCTCTTCTCTACATAGGTGAGTAGAAAATTGGAGACATTAGTCAATTTATATAAGTACCTGTATCTAGTAGCACTAAGTATGCTGGTGTTTTTTTTATCTAAATTTGGAAACGCACGTCAGGAAAAGTTAGAATTCTACCGTTTCCCATGCGGCTCAATGAAATCCTTTACGGTATCTAAGGCTTGCCCTTGTAGACCAGTCGCTCTAAGGCGTCAGTCAGACAAGGACTATAGACGCTTCCCAGAGTGCTCAAGTATACTATTAGAATTCGGGGTATTCATCGGGTTAGGACTTCTTGAGTGCCTTTTTTGGCATCGTAGTAGTTTTTTTTCCAGAACAATACAAACTAGGCATTGGTCCATGATGGTGCAAGCAAGTGCAGCAGTACCAAAAAGTCTTCTCCTTATGTTCAGACCTTGTCCCGTTCAGAAGCAGGGTTAGCTCATCGTGATCGGTTGGGCTATTTCCCTCTGTCAAAGGCCTGATTTGGATGCAGTTGCAAGGTCTTATAACCACTTATCAAGCCATCGTTGCCTCGGTCGGCCTTTTGGTCGTTTCCTACTGGCTCTGATATTCAAAACAACCCTAACAAATGGGTTCTCGTTAGCGCAAATTACATAACTAGAAATGTGAATTTTGGAAAACAATGTGTGAGAGGGATCAAGTTCCAAGGACCCATTAGCTAACGCATTGGGATGCTAGGCTGTATCGATGAATACTTTAGTGGAACAGTATTATGTCAAATATTCAGAACAGGAATGAGCATCAATGTTCTCTCCTTGCCTACTTTTTGGGAACACTTTTTCAGAAACTGATCTGGTTAGTGTCCAGTTTACACATTCACACTGTTATCTAGACCGCATTGGCTTTTCTATCTATTCCTGATGAGCTGAAAAGTAAATGAGCATACTGACTTCGGACAAGTTCTTTTTCATACACTGCATTTTCAATTTCTTTGTCCTCAGTCCTTTCTTCAACTTTTGATTTTACATCGGAAGACATAGTAAAAACTTATTTCCAGTTTTAAACAAAAGTTTCTAGAAATGAAATTCGCTATGAGAATAGAAAGGTAAAGTGCAAGGTTCCCTACTGTCTCCTCAATTGGAAGACCCATTCAAAAATAATAGCAAAGGTAACAGTTTGCGATGACCTAGTTCCCAGAAGATAGCTTACAGTTGTTTTTCACAAATACTCCTGAATTTCAAGATGTGCATCTGTAAAGCGCTCTCGATTCGTACCCTGGATTTTTGTCCTTTACCAAGGTGAAACGAGATTCATACTTCGACCTTTCGTTGCTATTCATAATCCTTCAAAATTATTAACTTCATCCATCTGCCTCGGAAATTATCATGATTTTTCCACTGAAAAACTTCTCATACTCGAGATTAAACTTGACAGTGCACTCCATTTCAACCCTGATTCGTCCTTCCTTTCAATGCTTCCGAAAAGTTTTTTGCAACTTTCAAAATAAGAATTTTAAATTTCTGGTTGCTTAGCTACCCTGACTTTTGCTTCATCTCTCACTGCTTGGTTGGTCCCCGCTCTTACCTTCATTCAACCGTCAATCGGCCAACCCATCGTCTAGATCCTCCGTTCTGATTGTACTCCCGAGATGGCTTCCAATTTTCCATTATCCTCACTTGAAAACTTTGTTCGTACTTCTTGCAACTGATGTTTACTCGTCTAATTTGATATCGACGGAATGAATAATTTGAATACAATGGCGATGATTGCACATGAAAATCATTCATTGAATATCCTCACACCCTACGACCCGCCCGAACGGCTAAGGGACGACAGAAAGGGTTTCCCAATAACCTAACGTCGTCGCAGTTTTCCCTTCATTTGTAACCGCTTTTGTGTAAGCATTGTATGCCAGGGGAGTTGGGGGATGGAAAGATGTATCAACTCCAATTTCCACAAATTTCTGGAGTTTCGAAGCGTAGCGAAAATTTTTAAGAACACCCGATAATACCTGACTAGATTTGCAGCCAACCCCCGTTCTTTGGGAAGCGCTGGAACTCTCGAATGGCGCACCTATTCAGAGTTGAGATATGGATGTAAGTAACCGTAAATTTTACATGCATTATTCCTTGGGAAGTTTTTAAAAATGGAAACGATCGAATATGAAGGAAATTGGGAAACAAAGGACGAGCAAGTGAAATGCAAAGTTTCGTGAAAATTGATGGACTTCTTCAAAAGTAATTTTTCATTGAGTAATTTTTGTGTTTGCTGTAGTGTGCAGAGGGTGTTATGGACGTGGGGATGAATGGAGATTTTCCAATGATAAAGGATACCATTTAAATTACATAAGGAAGGGAATACTTATTTCGAGGAAAGGGTGTAAAAATTAGGCTATAATTGTCTATTGTGATGGTGTCAAAAGTATTCCCTTTTCGGAGCTATTTGATGATAAAAGCGTTTACAAAACCCGAAGGCCCATGACATTTTTGACAAGTGGAAAAGGAGACAATTAAGGCGAACCGAAGAAACCAAAAATCGAAACATTTGTACCCCCTAGCATATTGCAAAAATATTTCGGTATAACAAAACCATGGATGCAAACACATAACTCTCTGTTTTTTAGACTCATTAGAAGGTAAACAGTTGAAGGAATGGGGTTGACATTTCTGTCCGTATGGTGCTTATGCACTTATGTTTTAATTAATGGAGGACGCAATTGCCCGATTCAACCAAATAAGGGTGTAACTGGGGTCTCCATGGAGCTTGATTTAACGGGATTAGAAGGGACAACGTAGAATTCTTGCGGAACCTTATGTAAAGAAAAAAACAGGCTGTGGTATCACCCAGGGCAGAGGCAACTCGCCAGACGCTGTCTCACCTCTATTTTGGGAGCAGCGTGTTGTTTGCGCACTTATGTTGATTCGCAAACATGTCATGCGTGCGAACTATATCAACCTTAAGATCTGCATAGAAGTTCAAACCTAAGCCAGCCGAAGCTGAACTAATTATTTGCTTTTTGAATTAAGGGGTCCTCTGCCCTGAATGAAACTGTTCTTTTTCAACTTCAGGTGCTCGCCCAAAACGTGGGGTCCATGGATAAGAAAAGAGGAAGATTTTTTTTCTCCAATTGTTCCGCGCCGCCATCAAGTGGATGGTGGATGGAGTCGATGCAGAATTAGGACTCCCCAATTCCTAAAAAAGTGTCTGGCACAGCCCAAACTTTGGTCCGAACTGTGGGCGGATTTACGTTGAATAGAATTCGGACCCTTGTCGTGTTTTGCGATTTATAAAAGGAAGCGTATAACACCTGCGAGTCGCTTCAGTCACGCTGCGCCCAGGGCAGAGGTGAGGCAGTGTCTGATGAGTTGCTTCTGCCCTGATATGAAACCGTAGCCGTCTTCGTCCCTCTTCTGCTTTTTGAATCTTGGGTGTTAAACTCAAAAAGAGGAGTCCGTGGACCATAAAGAGTGGGAGCAAGTTGCTCTCCATTTGGTCTGGTTCGGAATCAAGTGGATGCGGACCTAGGATTCCCCAATTCCTAACAAAAAATTCCTATTCTAGGTCACAACAAAGGCTTCTATTCTCTCGGATATTGTGTTAACTACATTTTTACAATATTATCTTGTTGTGGATCAACTGATTTGAACTTCACTGGAATCACCGCGCAACCTTTTCAGAGACCAATTATGACCTGTGGGATCTGATTCGGTGAAAAACGCAGCAGTTAGTGAGAGAGGTTGGTAGGATTTTCCGAGCAGTGTTTTATACATAGCATGCAGAACGATTGAAGTATCCAATGCCGAAGCCAGAATTCGTTGAAACTTTCCGACCTGCACAACTTCTATCAAAGCGAAGAGCTCTTTTTCATTTCGATTTTCCAATGGACTTTATGGCCTGTATCAGCCTCCAGCCCGAAAAACAGGAAACTCCCCCAGGCAACCCACTTCACGCAATCGCTGAAGAATAAATTCAACTACCATCTGTGGAACAAACCAGGTGTAATTGGATCATTCTCTGGTGGAGACTGTCACGCACGGCGAATTATGACGAAGTTGTTGATTTGCTTCGACGGATCCTGATGCCACTAAAATTTCTTATGTCATGGAAAAGGAGAGGCGTAGGCATTGAAAGTCCAATGCAGGCGCTGTAAGCTAGAGAAAACAGCACGGTTTCTCACAACTGCCACAGAAGCACCTCGACTTGAAAACTCGCCGCTTTTACCTTCATGCTCTTTGGTGAAAGACGTATTTCGTTACTCATGAATGCCCTTCCTTCGCAAATAGGTATAGTATGAGTATCTCCCTAGAATCGTTTTGGATTTCGAACGCCCACTTAGTGACTAAACCTGGATCAGTACTTTCAAAATAACATGAGTGTGGTTGCCAAAAATTAGCTCTGAAGAGGAACTGGTTCGCGCCGTGGTAGACATAGCACAAACTTTCATTGGAAACCTGATGATGGATGACATGTTACACAAACTTGGTTGCGTCGTAGAGTCTGTCAAATACGCGGTCGATGATCTTATCCTTAGTATGCGTAATATTTCTCGTGAACTTAAAGAGAAAAGTGCTGCATTATGCGAGTTCTTCCTTCATGATATAATAGAGTCCTTGTTTCAGTTTTAGGACCCTCTCAAACTGCGTAAGGACGAGAAAGTCGTTAAATATTTTACTGCTGTAGAACTCACGTGCTTACAACCTCGCTTGACCAAATTCACCTCACCTTTTTTGAGTGAAAATTTAATAACGCATCCCGCAAGAATTTGCTCTTCGCCTACCAGGACATTACCTTGATTGTGCGCTATCTTGTATGTTACCCCGTTTATATCCTTTCAAGCACTGTCTAGCACCATCTACGGAATTAGAAGGATTTACTGTTGCTGAAAGGTGATGTAAAATGATTGGCCAATACAATAGGAGAGCAAATTTGGTTTTCTAAGAGGGAAATCCACGGTGGACTTTGGATCTGAACTTGCCGACGAGGTAGACCCTGAGGATTATTTACATGATTTTTGTGTATGTCCGACGTACTTTGGCATCCACAATCTAGACATAAACGCTGCTACCAATTAAATACTGTAATTCACTAATATTAAAGTGCATGCTGACTTTTGTCTCTATTCGGCTACGGTATGAATGGCGTGGTGGGTAGTCCTTAATTTCATTTGTTTTGTGGTAGTGTGGTCCAGTGATATCCTAAGTGGCGTATAGTTGCCAATAAAAGTGTCCAGGAGTACTGTCAGATCGTGCTTGACGGGGAAGGTCAGTCAGGAATCATTAAGAGTTTGATCTAAAATAGATTTTGGCACTAAGCTCTACCGATAGGATATGATAGCTCTCTGAAAGCCTGTGCTTCAAGAAAAATCTTGGCGATTTCCTTTCGGCTCATTTACTTCCGGTTGGCCACTTCGTGGGGGTTTCATGGTGGCTGTGGTTACGCTGGGTTCGCAGGCAGTGTAGACTAGGTTATGCAAAATTCTTACCCACGAAAATCATATCGTCCTTCATCCATTCTCCTTGCGAGACTGTCGTATGGTATAACTCACCAGGCCAACCCAACCCACTTCTTGACTGATTTTTTTGCTTGACGGTTTGTTGCACATCACCTTATCGACTTTGATCCTCACCCTCTTTGACTTAAACATATCTTGCAATTTTAAATTAGGTTCTTTAATCGAATCATGTTCTGTGTACTGCGTAATGTCAGGGTACATAAGGCTAAATGGTGAATTGTCATGCCTAAATCCAGTGTCCGAGTGTAACAATCTATGCCTGCTTTCGTGTTAGTTCGCAGTCTACTTTGTTATGGCATCTTTGAAACCATCTCAATCATTTCACCCTTTCTGCGATTCAATGATATCCGTACCCCACACAAACTGCTGCCAGTAGTCAGAAGATCCTCCAATGATATTCGTTTGATCATAAAAACGATCTCCTTCTTTCGCCAGAATATTGATTGGGATTATTTGGTTTCATCCCTGATGCTTTTTTAAATAATGTTTAGTAGGTGCAACATGTTCAAAATACGCTTTGGCAGCTCTTGTTTTTATTCTGTCTGGTTTCTTTTCCAAAACATACGCTTACTTTAGTAAGATCGGGCTGACCACCTTTGAGATAAGAAGTGACAGCTTGGCCTTCGGCCACCTATATAAGTTAGCTAACTCACAGATAAAGTTTAATATTTAGATTCTGTTAAATCATTACCCCTATGTAGTGGAACACAGGCTGTGAATAGAATGGTTTTTGCACCAACTTGGATAACTATACTAGTGTCTTTCATGGACACACCATCAACTAGCATGCTGAACAGACAGTTGGCTTTCTTACAGCTTTTTGCTATATTCCTCAGAATTCCAAACACCTAAAGCATGTTTTCAAAATATATAGTTTAATTACCAATAGACTACCCAATAGATCCAGGCCTTTTTTTTATGGGTGGAGGTGGAAATCTTAAAAAAACGCTGCTGTGCTAGGTTGCAGGAGTGTATGGGATTCTCCCCCACTAAAACCACCCCCAATTCTCAGCCCATATCCTCGCGAGACCGCCGTGAAGTATTACTTCGCGAGGAGGGTTTACACCAGCGCAACTAAGTCACGCATCCGTCGTGCCTTCTGAGCCCGTTTCAGTTCCTTCAGCTTCTCCTATATCGCAGTTACTGTTTCGCTTAACGCACTCCAGTTGCAGGCGACTAGATTTTAGCCCTCCAATATTTGGAATCATCCTTGCTAGAGATCAACTCGCCATTGCTGCCTTTTCGCGAGCATAGTCATGGTGCCCCTTGAAGCTCCACTTGGCATCGATAATTACCCCCAGGTATCTAATGATCGATTTTGAAACGACCTCGTGACTACCAACGCGGATTTTGACAGCGTTATTTTTCCTGGCATTGGTAATAAGGACCGCCTCCGTCTTATCTTCCGCTTGGTCAAATTTCATCATTTGAAGCCATGCTTTGATAGCATGAATGGTTTCACTTGCATATAATTCCACGTCCTGGTGGTCTTTCGCAACTACTACTACTGCCACATCGTCTGCAAAACGGATCAATTTTACCCGCTAGCTCTCGGAAAGGAAGCAGCTTGTTGTATATCACCCTCTCCAACATCTTCCCCATAGTGTCTGAAAGACAGAAAGGACGATATGAAGAGGGTGCGTCGGGCGGTTTTTGGGGCTTCCATAGCAGAACCAACCTCTGCCTCTTTCACTGAGTGGGAAACACTCCTTCAACCAAATTCAAATATTCAAATATACCTATTAATCATGCGGGCCTGATTTTAGCAGCCAACTTCAGGGCCTTGTTCGGAATCCCCTCCAATCCCGGAGCCTTACTGTCTCCAATTCGGCCACAGATCTCTTGTAGTTCCTCTTCGGTCACCCCAGAGATTGTGAAGACGTCCTGTTGAACCATTGGATGAGGTCCGCTTTCTTCTTGTTGTGGGAAAAGGAGTGCGATTATTTTGAACAAGAGTCGCGGGCACGTCATTTGAGGTCCACGAATCTTGTTCCTTACAACCTTGTAAGCAGCGCCCCACGGGTTCGTATTTGCTTCAAGGCACAACTGCTTGTAGCAATTCCTCTTACTTTCTCGTACAGCCTCCTTAAGGCTACTTCGAAGATCGCGGTATTTTTTCTCTGACTGCCGATGTTCTGGCTACCCTCTGGTCCTTTGGCAAAGCCTCCTCGCTCGCAGACACGATGCTTTCAACAGCGCGACTTCTTGGTTCCACCAGTAGTTTGGTTTCCTGCTGTGATGGAACTTGCATCGCGGCACTGTAGAGTCGCAGGCCTCAGCTATCCGTTGAGATAACTGGCTCCTTTTTTTCAGCGCCGTTCCTTGCGAATCGTAACCCTCTTCTAAAGCCGCCAGGAATGTCTCCAGTGGACAACCCAGCTATCCTGGTTTTTCCGCTTTTCATGTTCACTCGACTGTCGCCTCCCTCGTTCCTGATCTCGAGGAAGATGGCCTGATGGTCAGATCCAGGCCTTAGAATACATTCAATCTCTATATCTGTTCCAATAAAGATATTTGTAACATAGTAGTCCGACGGTGAAATACTGGGGCTGCACATTAAATTATTCAAATGTCTCTACCCCTCTAGCCGAGTCACCAGAAATGTATTTATTTTCAGACTATTCTACTGAAAAGTGACACTTGAAGGATGATTTTTTAAATGGCTTCTCTCAAGTCTACCAAAGATGGTCCCAAGCCCGTTTCAGGAAAGAGATAGGATGAGTCACTGTAGTCTGAATGCCCGTGTAATATCTAGGCACCTCAGAGAATAGAAAGGGCTCGTTTGTCCAACTTGATTGTGAGTTTTAATGTTACAGGCTTACCAACCGTCGAACTGCGACGGATAGATAGCGAGAATACTTCGAGCACGTTTCAACTGAATAATTTGCTCATCCTCCAATTCCTGTCATCGCAACTGAAGTCGAGGAAGCAATAAAACGAATGAAATCGGGGAAAGCCACAGGACCTTACGACATCGCATCTGTGCTCTAGTAAGCGAAGAGCTAGGAGCCAACACTGTGGCTCAGTGAATTCTTTAATCGGGTTATCCAGGAAAGTAGAACACCTGACTGGTAGCAAAGTACTACAATTCCAATACAGAAAAAGAAAGGTAGTCCACCAAAATCTTCAATTCCCAAGGATCTAATAGCAAAAATGATCTCAAGCAACTTGTCCAAAAATGGAATGATTGCCTCACCCAACATTGTCTCAGATTGACTCTCAATAAAACTGAATTTTTGACGACCATTCCCATGAAGCACGCACAATCACTGTCAGGAGCAGTGACCTACCCAGAACTGAGCGATTTCAATACCTCGGGTCAATGCTATCAGCCAATGGAGAACTGCGCTATGAAATCGCTTAACGCATTAACGAAACCTGGATGAAGTGCCGTTCCATAAATGGTGTTCTTTGTGATCGACGTTTCAACGAACATTTCAAATCTAAAATTGACCGCAATGTCGTCCTCTATGGTTCTGAGTGTCGGCCGACTATTAAAGACAATGAACGGCGTCTTGCGGTAATGGAGACGAAGATGTTACGTTGGACTAGTGGCGTGACATATTTTGATCACATCCAAAATGAGGATATCCGCGATCCAAAAGGCGTCGCACGGATCATAGAAAAACTGCGAAAGATGCGTCTTGCCAAGATTGGTGTGAACATCGAAGTCGATGGTAAACGACCACAAGGCAGGCCGAAACATCGGTGGCTTGATATGTTGGATGGGGATTTAGAAACCTCGAGATTGCATCCAGATCAGGCATTTTATAGAGCTCAATGGCGAAACCGATCACGAAAAGCTGATCCAGCCTGTGAACGGGACAAAGACTGAAGAAAAAAAACATTAACTCCAAAGTATAAGATGATTCAAATTTATGACCATTATCAGAGTCTAGCGTAAATACCGCCACGATCCTCGCATAATTAATCATAGTGGCTGCCACACCTTTCTGACATTGTTGCCGTAATTAAGTGGTAGCACCGCGCAGTTTTAAGATGCAATTGTACACATTGAACCCTCAAAGACCTCTTTTCACTATATGGGCATAAATATAACCCCCTGAAAGCTCCAACCGAATGACAGCCGCGAACAATTGAATCGAAAGTATATCCCCAAACATTTCTCTTGGACCATTGGTCCTCACAATACCGTTCCAGTTCACATAATACTAGATAACCTCGAGTGCCTTCTTGATAGGGGCCACTTCAGATGAGTCCCTTGCAAATTCAGATCTGATCGTTTTCCTTGAGTATCTGGGGTGGCATTATTCAACTCCCTCACTTCTTTTATGATCCAAGTACCCCTCTTTTTGGACTGAGTCCAAATTTTGAAAAAAGAGGACTTGCGGACTGCTGAAGTCGACTTGGGCCTAAACTAGTTGGATTTCATCTTCAATATGACTGACAGTCGTTTGCGTAGATCTATTCAAGGAAACGAACAACACTTGGGAACCCCTTTCGGTCATGCTTTTCCCAACGTAGAAGGGATAAATTGCCTTTAATCGGCACGAAGCTGTAAACTCTCTTTTTTACGGTTTCGTTTATTTTTGAAACTTGGATGCTAAGCCTGAAACGAGCCTCTTGAATGGCAGCACAATTTAGTCTGATGTCATAAACATTTTAGCAAGTGCGACTTCTCTGAGATACTGCAATGAGAGCCTCAAATATGTCAATTCTGAATTGAAATTGACCTTCATCAAAATTCAAAAGCGTGGAATCTAACGAACGCTTTGGAAACCAAGTGCACTCCGACTATTATGTTAAATATGAAGTTCGAAAAGTGTACATTAATTTTGCAGAGAATAAGTTTAACATAATATTTGAATTGCATGGATGTGTGGCGGCACATCGGAGGCGCGAACCTAGGGATCAGTATGAATTCGTCTCCGCCGCTGCAATTCCCCTCCGCCGCAGTAACAGCTGACGGACTGACCTGACGCTGGGGTGACAAATGTCAACAATGACATTCTCATTCTAGACTCTAGTCCGGTCTGCCGACCCACAAAAACAGTGGTAACAGTAATGTGTATTAAACTAAAGGAGGAATGTCCTGAAATTCCATTGGCGGGAAGACGGTTTCTCCTAAGATGTATGCCTTAATATCTCAAAATCGTATCACTCCTGTTGAAAAGCGTTTTCTAGGGATAAATCAATTTTAGAACGATGTTAATGAATCTAAAAAATCTAAATTGAGGCCGGGGATCAGTTCTACAATGTAAAATGGTAGAAAAGGGTAGATCCCAGGCCCAAATCTCGCCCAGATATAGATGCATAATCGAAGTAATTTCCACGCGATTAATAAAGTAATTGACAGCTACCTAAGAAGGCGATCACTTAACTTATATTCTGAGAATCCGTTGTATAAAAGTCAATAAATCTTACAAACCTATCAATCTACCTAAGAACAAACACGATTCATTTACTTTGGGATTTTCTTTTTTCCATCAATTCCGTTCTGGCAGCGAAACGGAAAGGTAAAAAAATATAACAAATCTTTGTCGGACATTAAATCGACTTAAATGTCGTCGTCGTCCACTTGGTCCAATAGCAGCAACAAAAAACCGACAACGATGAAATCAGTTTTCATAAATCTCGCATTAACCCAAATCACCTTCCAGGTAAATCACAGTAGCAGCAACTGGAGTACAACGAACGGAATCGTTTGAATCATTTTGAGTAATTTTTCTGAGGCGCCGACCAGCCAGTATGGCTGACTCTGGCTGGAATTGCGACACAAGGTGACAATCTATATCGATACTACGTGATTGGATTAGTCTCAGCGTCTGCTTGGCTATAATAAATAATCGTCGACAGACTTTAGATTAGCTCCCAAGTCGTTGTGAACGGAAACGAGACCCCAACTCGATAATTAGAATCACAATTCGGACCCTTTTCCATGGTTCGGATTCAAAACACAATTATTGGCCGCCATAAGATCATAATCGTTAGATACTTTTCCGGGTAGCTCCTAACCGGTCATAGGTTACCCAAAATAGCACATTTCTCCGGTCAGTGGGAAAGTCAACGGAAAATGTTTGAGGGTCATCTTGTAATTCGATCTCCAAGGGCTCTCCACTCCTGTCCAAAATGCCAATGGATGGAAACAGTGCAAACGACTCGTCTTTTTTTCGGGAAAAATTAACTAATGACCCGCTCAGTATGAAAAAGGAAAAGCTCATTTTTCCCCGGGAAAAAATAATCTACCCTTTTATGGGTTGTCGTCATGTTACTCGACATTATTACTACTCTCTGGCGAATTAATTAAAAAATTTTGGAGAGTAAAGTGCGACGTCGAAACAAGTGATAGGAGGGAGGGTGGGTGGGGGGATGAGGCAAGGGGTGAGGGTGTACATACTTGCACAGCATAGTGGTTGCTAAAAATGAAATGCATAGGAGCGATGGTGTTGTAATTCGAAACGAAACCTTTCATGGTCGATTTTTTATCAAGACTGCAAAGGAAGGGTAGTCTGGGGTGGTTGTTTCTTGTCCTCGACAGTTCCTACAGTTCAAAGCTCTAGTTCACGTTTGCACGTTTATTTTATGATTCCAGTGTCGATTCCAGGGTGAATATAATATTATGAATACACCCGGGGGTAAGTATGTATGTACATTTCACCCCTTAGCTCGTTATTCTATTTCAGTTTCGTGTTATTCACCTGTACATGTGTTTTTTGCGCTTTTCTATATTTTCGTCGATAAATCGATATAGTGAATAAATTGTCATCCCTTTTCAGACAATTTGCGTATCTGAAAGGGTGGATATTCCGTTCGATGGTTTCCTGTGTTGTTTTCTTTTCAGAATTCTTTAACCTTACGGAAGTTCGTTGGACGTTTTATCATATTGTAAAGGTTTCTTGTGGGCGTGTTTGAATGATGAAAAAGATGGTCAGATGGTAGAATATTCAGGAAGATATCTACCGTGTCGTTGTTTTATACATATAGGAGCTGTCGTTTACAGATAGTCAGGATAACATAAAAGGTGCTGTTATCCTACCATGTTATCAAATCCGGCGACATGCTGACGGATCTTTGCAAAAAAATCATATCATGACATCCATCTTTGTCCTCTATGGGGTTGCAGTCTTTGCCCTGTCAAAGTCTTCAATTCCACTCATGTCGGTCGACCAACAGCGTCCTCCAATTTTGGAAAGCGAGTTTCGTGTAACTTGTGTTAACCCCTGAGTCCTTCAATCTGTTTTAAGGCTTTCCAACTGATTATTTACCTTCCACTTTGCCTTGAAGTAGTCACCTGGGGATTCTTCTGTCTTCCATATTTCTTTACGCTCCGTCTACTATAGCGTCCGAATCTTAATATGATGATGACCGCTTCTGATTCGTTGTATAACAGGTTGGGCTCACTGCTGTATCTTATACGCCATCGGTTGTCTACCTTGAGGACTCGGCGAAGCAATTTTTTTTTCTCTCCAGCCTAGTTTATCGTCCACATCTCAATGCTGTAACGTAGGAGTCGCTTAATTAAAGTTTAGTTTAGTTTAGAGAGGGGAACCGCAGCTCCAAGCACCCAGACCTTGGCCCATTGTCCCATTTCCCCAGATCTCCAGCCTCTTGTCAACGACGTTCGCAGGCGTTCGCAAATCTGAGAACATTCGCCAGAGATAGAGAATGCGTAGATTCTTCGTTGAAGAAAACCTTACCGAGGTATCTTCGTTTGAGGTCTGAGGAGAATTGACTGCATATGGCCGAGACCACCACTCTAATTTTTCCACGTATAACTTTAAGGAGCAATGTCCCGTTAAAAGCAAAAATGCCGTTCTGGCGACTCCAGGTTCTTTCACAAAGATTTTCGCCTGACGGCAGAAGTTCAAATTTATCCATTCGGCTTCAGAGTAGACTTGGTAGTAGATGGCCGAATGCCGAAAGCTGGTTATGGCCCCACCATTGTGGATTCAGAACTTTGGCGAGCCAATCTGTCAGCTTCCTCATTACCAGCGATGTTTGAGTGCCCTGGCACCCACATCAGGAATGTTTTGTTTACTCGGCCAAGTTTCCGCGGTCGAGCCGGTCCGAATTGCAACCTTGGCATAACTCCTCTTCGTGGCTCAATTTTTATGGCAGCCAACCTCCCGACTAAATGGGAAGGTTTGATGGGAAACAACTATGTTCACCGTGTGGCCGGAGACCGCCAAGAGGGGAAAGCTATTCCATAACGGAAATACGCTGAAAACATATCGGCTGGTATACGTCATTCACACATGGAATATGAAATGCTTTGGCCAGTCAGGCGCTATCCCCATCCAGTCATCTCCTTTCCAAGTGCCCACCCTTACTTGTTCCACACTGTGAGGCAATTTTCATTCTCTATCTTAGAATGTATACATGCAATTGATGCTTGAACCTCAGGACTGCTACTGGAGGTACTAGTCCTTCACTTTTTAACGACAACCTTAGATGAGCTAGGGCGATTAGTGTAACGTCAACAATTCCTAGAAGAAACTTTGACATCTCCTCGACGAAGGTTGGAGGAATTGGATACTGAGGACAATATTACATTTCTGGAAGAGCAAGGGACGGCTGCCAACGTGGAAGCGATTTATCTAAAGAGTTGCTAGAATTGCGGTGAAGCTGGACATCAGTTTTATGACTTTTTGGAGGAGCACGCTCGCCTCTGATGTGGGTGTGGATCAAGCTCCGATGTGTTCGCTGCGCACTACCAACTACCTACTGGAAGGAAGCTGTTGTTTTAACCATAATTACCATCCCTTGACCCGATCATTATGTTGAAGCGATCCGAAAATTCTGTATTGACGAACACAGACTCAACCAGACTTAGAAGCATTACCTTTAAAAACTGCTTTAAATAGTATAAAGAAGTTTCTTTGCTCCCATGCTAGGTCGGTGCCTTTGAGATCAACATTTGGAATAGTGTTGCCATTTGAGTATCAGAAGAAGTTTCAAGCTTTGAAGGGATTCATATTTAGGACCCTTCTGTTGACATTGGAGGAATAGACGATAGGGTCTTTACTCTGCCTGTTGGTTTCAGCCTTGCTTATGGATTCAGCCTTGTGGTGGGAAAAGTTGAAGTAGTCGAAAAAATAAAAATAAAATAGACAACATGAGAAGAGTCCTTTTTCACAATAGCATTGAAAGGGTATCTTATGCATTGGACAGTATCCATGCGAATAACCAGAATAATTCAATCTGATATAGGATGTAGCCGCTAAAGTGGGAGCGTAGGGTAGCGCTATATTTCTGGTGCTCTGGTGGATAGCGATGGACGAAATTCTACGCAAATCGGATAGGAACGGGATAAAGGGGGTCCTGTATGCTGAAGACTTGGTGACATTTGTGACAGGGATTTTTCCGTCCGTTATGCAAGATGCGAACTCGGCATAAATCGAACCAAAACGGAGTTGATGTTATTCATCACCAAGACAAGGGTATCAAAATTCCACTTACCGCGGGTAAATGGACAAAGATTGGTTCTTTCCTCCAATATAAGGTATCGGGCTATGATCCTGGAAGATAAAATGGAAACTGGACATAGAACTGAGGGCCAAGAAGGCATCTATAGCCTCCTATGCTTGCAATAGGGTTTGTGTAAATAGATGGGGTCTTGGGAGGAGGATGGTTCTCCAGAAGTACAAAGTCAGTGTTCACCCGATCCTAACGAACGGTTCTATTATATTTTGTGATGGCAGGCATTAAGCAAGAAGTAAAGTAAAACCAAGCTTAATAGAATTCAAAGAACCATGTGTGTAGGTGCTACAAGCGCTCTGCAATCATACAGAACCTCCTCTACCGGCTCCTATTGACTTCTACATTAAAAACGCTGTAGCATGCAGTGCTACAACCATGGTGATATCCTACACGAAGCATCTCGGTAACTTTAGGCGTTCCTAGCGGACTACAACAAACGCACGCCGAGCTTCATGAAGAATTTTGCTATGGACTTTCCAACCAGGGCAGAGTGGAGGACTGATGACGTGTTGCAAGGTTATGACTCACCACCTGTGAAAAACGATTTGTCCTGCCTATAACCAGACTCGACTGCGAGAGCTTTTGGACCAGATGGTTGAAAATGCGTGCAGAATTACGGTGGTTTCACAGGACATTGGCTTATAGGGGACCATGCTGCCTGACTCGGCATACCCTATAATTCGCGCTGCTGAAATTGCCGAAGTACTCTAGTTAGAGCCAGGCGGCGAGTACTAGGTAATCCATTCTTTGGGGACCTCGAGGTGATCTCTAATTATAGGGTGAGAGAGCTAGTATCAGTTGCATTAGTTAAATGTAGCTCGTGCCACTAACTTGTGAGACAAAATTATTTTCAGTCTATATTTGGGTATCTTAGAGTTCCGAGCAACTTCCAGTCTTTTCGTTTTCGGGAGCACTTGAAGAGAAATCTTATTTTCAACTTGTTCACCGTGTGAACACTCACTTCTAATGAAAGAGTAAGCTTGTATTTCATCAATTCCGTTGCATCTCACTTGCTTACTTGTTCCTCATTTTCCGGCCACCGAAGTTGCCTTGATAGCCATCTTTCAGTCGTCGATTACTTTTCAATATTCCCTTACCTTTTTTTGCCTAGGCTCCTTCTTGTCAGCTCCCTGCTTGCGAGCTGTCTCCGATAGATCCTTTATGAAATTATGCTCTGCTCTCCACTTTCTTGCTACTACGTCCTTTTCCCCAAGAAAGGACAAGAAGATGCTTTCGATTACAATGATTAGAAAAGACGGGTCGGATTCTTTAGAAACATTTGTTCCTCGCACGTTATATATAAAAATTCACGTTCTTCAACCAAGATCTCGATGCCCTCCTGGACATAGAAGCTCTGCAGGCCGTCGTTATCAAGTTCATAACTGAATTTACTGTCGTATCAGCTGCAGCACCACCACCCCAGGAGTACCCTCCAGCGCGGCCCCACTTGTTCCAAGAGTTTTGGCAAACTTCCCGGTATTCACCTTCGTAACGTTCCACCGGCATTTCGAAAATGCGTTTCCCTCTGAAGTCTGTGTGAGACGTGCCCCATTCAAGTCCTTTATCATTGAAATCACCAGCGACTAGGATCCGCCCTCCTGTGACCTAGATAGCGCCCTCCAGAGCATCAAGTCTGCGTCGAAAATCCGGCATCGTCTCATTCGGCGTAAGATAGACACTGAAAAACTTTACCCCTAAACACCGAATCCAGACAAAGCTGTCTCCTTGACCTTGGGCAAGAATCCTAAGGAGAGTGCCGTCCCGAACCCAGATGGCAGCGGTACCTTGTTTGGCTACTGCTCACTGATGAGCACTAAATCAGCTTTGGTCTCCGCAGCAAACTACGCTAGCAACTTGTGAACGGTTGCACCGTTCCCGGAGCAAGCACGTAAACCGCGGGAATCGTTTGTCAGCCGTAAGACCAAAATACCCAAATTGTATAGACAGATAGAGATACCAGCTTGGGTCTGTGTTTCATATGTGAAAAATCCAGATGTTATAGCACGTGGTCCTATTCGTTTTGAACAAGATATTGGAAGGAGCAAAAACCGAAAGGAATTGCAGAAAACATCCCTTTTCATAGAAGATTTTTGACGTGCATCATACACTTCGTATATTTTTTTTTGTTAAGCCTTTGGTCCGTTCGGTATATGAGTTGACTCGTGCTCCGTGTCTCAACTTTTGGTAAAAGTCTATCCAGTTTCACTTAAAATGTAGTTCGCCCATCGTATCAGTGACAGTATCAATACTAAGAATGCGGATTTTGATTTCGGATTGGTGGTCTTGCTTCTTTTTGACAATATCCTTTACTTACATCCTGACATCATCTTTATGCCAAGAATTTTTCGTTCATTTCTCGACAGATGCATGGTCTACCCCTCCTCATCTAGTCTCCTGGACGATTTGGAGTATTGCTGGGGTTTATCCTGTTGTTATTTGAACAATTCTAGACATTGAATTCATTTTCCTTATCAATCTGCCATAGCTTAACGCGGAATTATCCTGACTATGTTAGGACCTTTCAAACGATGTAAAGAGTGTCAACTTTTCCTCCTTGACCAGGAATTCGGAGCAACATGATCTAAAAAATAAGGCGGAATTAGTAGCATGCGTGTGTGGAGGAGGTTTTTCCAAATATATCTCGCTGACGAGTATGGGCGTGATCGCTGACAACTTGTATGCAAGTTGGACTTCAGGGTGATGACCTTTACTTGGTCGGTGAAGGCGAAGGACTATATTAGGTCCTAGTTTTTGAATAGACTTCACCCTGATTTTCCCCTAAAGACTGCAAATGCGATTATCCTTGAACCGAAAGTAAATTGCGTGGGAAGCGTTATATCTGGCGTCCCTTTATTGAGAAATAATTTACTTTATCTTATTATGCCATGAATTTCAGGAATATTCTGCAATTTTTCTATCTGTGCTACTCAAGTATGCCCTAAAGTATTTTTACCTGCTGGATTTGCCTCTGTCTGTATGGTATCTATTTTCCATATTGAATACTCGCTCTCACCCTACGTTTCGGGGAACCAACTCACTATGAATCTGTGTAAACGGAATTTACATAAATTTCAGAAGGAGATCAAACTGACCACCACAGTTCGTCCGTTCGTGCGTGATGATCACAAAATAAATACACACCAACACATCATGACCGGGAGAACTGACGGAGGTCTCCTCTTGCATAATATGGAACACCGAATATAATTAATATTCAGTGGATGAGTGGACAAACTGTTTGCATTTATCTTTATCTGTTAACCAATACATGCACGATTGGTGTCCCGAAAAAGTGAAGTTTATGCAAAACTGGCCTGGTCGACCCCCTGGTTCAAATGCACTTTCCGCGAACTTGAAGTGGTGGGGATGAATTACGTGGAAACGTGACCCTCTGCCGAAGGCAAGTATAGCATTTTAATAGGCCCTTTAGCCTGCGGTATAGGTACGACGTTCTGCACAATTCAGTCATCCGTTACAGGTAGGCTGCCAGAAGTTATCATGTACGACAAATATCCAAGCGAATTAGCTTGCAATGTTTCTGGTTAAGTGTCGCAATGCAAGGACATCAATTCGGGACCTAATTGATTTGCAAAGCGCGTTACTTTTCAGTTTATTGCAAATTGACATCCTGTCGCATTCAATCTGTCTTTCAACTCGTTCTCCGAAAAATGTCCAATGAATTTCATCTCCATTCTCAATGGGATGCCGATAGGACGTTATTGGTTCTTTGCACGTACCTATTTGTGCCTATCATTCCGGGAAAGGATGCATAATTGGAATCGGTTGTACGTTGTCAATGATTTTCTAGGTTTTCCTTTTTCGAATCCGGAAATTTCAACTGTACGAGTTCAGTTTTAATTGATACGTGGTTTCATTTCATGCCGGTATTGGGCTCGGTTCGCCACTTTTCAGCCTCCTGATAATAGTCCTTGCATTATTTCCGACGGGAAGCTTCACTTATCGATACCTTTTAGGTCATGACTCCATTACGGTACTTACCCACTGTCTGAACATTCCTATTCCGCTCTTACTGCGATACTAATTTATTATTCATCAACGGTAAATGGACTTTCAAGCGGGAACATTCAGAAAGCATCCCCCTGGGTCACGTCATTTCAGCTCCGAATATATTCCTCTTTCCTAGGAAAATATATTTTTCGGTTACGTTTGATTGATAACGTATGTTTTTTACTATCTATGCCCTCTGCGTTCCGCCACTCTCCTGTCAGCCGTCCGAAGGGATGGAAATCGAAATTGGGATGAGCCTTGGCAATTGAAAAATATCGGGACATTCAAGAGGATAATAGAATAGTTGTATTCAGACAGGCTCATGTACGACCACCAGACGAAACTCGAAATTTTGTTAAGTAATAGGCGTGTCCAGCTGAGCAATTGTTCATCAAGTTTCTATTATTCAATTTGTTACAAAAGGATGAAAGGAAGACCGGAGTTGAAAAAAAGGGCGCAGTTCGGAAAATGGTTCGAGCTAGGCAGGATTGTTTTTCTGGTGTGTATGAATGGAACATTAATTTTCCAGACATTGATGATGCAACGATCGCGTGAAGTTTCCATGTTAAATGCAAATTCTCTAAGGGATCCCTGGGGTGTCGTTTTGGGTTCGAAATTCATATGCATTTATGTCATGAGTCTCACCAAAAATTTATTTTTACCTGACGCTGATTAACATAATGGAGTACGTAATTTGTATAACGGCCTATTCAATCGAGAGGGTTGTTGACGATTTATTGCTGACTGCTGGGTGGATTAATTTGATACTGGAGGGAAGGAGAGAGGAATGTTAATATCAAGGTGCGATATGGAGAGTTATGGTGTTGGGATTCAATTGCGCATATCGATCTTATCCTCTGACGTAAATTAAGGGTGGGCTACCTAATGCAGGTGATAAAAATGTAATCGAATATATTGTTATTCCCTTGTGGTGAAGTTGGCTCCTGGAATAATTGAAACACGAAAATATTCATGAATGAGTCGTAAAAAATGAATGTGATGGGAGAGCTAGGAGATTCGACAGGAGAAAGAAGGGGCATGCTTGGTTTTGATAGAATTTCAAACTGCAATTCGTGGGGTTTCAGGTGTGCTTACTGCCCATTAGATCATTTTTCGCAAAACCAACGGGGATTTCAGCGAGGAATCACATGCATGGCTCCCCACGACAAAATGAACGAGTCGCGCGCCTCTCTTCCTGACTGTGTTTTCTTCCGGTAAGAAAGGCTGTAGCTGGGGTAGGGGCACCCTCTCGATCGTACGTCCGACATCGAAGTTAAAATGGTGTAGTTCTCGCTCGAGGACCTTCAAAGGGCACTCGAAAGGTGGTTGTAGCGACTTCCGGGCTCCGTTCGTCCTAATGAGGACATGCGTGCTGGAGTCGAGATCTCTGGGCAAGCGGGCTCTGTTTTTCGCGAGCTTAGCTGGTGGTGGTGGTGGCTTCAGCTTCGCATGCCGAATTCCAACAATCCAGTGGCGTTAAGACCCGATCTAATATCGAGAATTTCTGGGGAGTCTTAGGTTTTCTCCGCATACCAGCTCGCGGGGCTTGCAACGAATTCTTCGCGATTGGCTGCTCAGAGACCAAGTAGAATGAGTGGCAGCATTTGCGACGAAGAATGGGCCTGTGCTATCTTTCAAGCATCTTATTGGGTTACAGGTGGTACGCTGTCCTGAAGTAGTTTGAGGACTTCCTCCCCTTAGTTCCTCCTTACTCCCGCAGAATTCCTATTAAAGGGACATCCTCTAAATGAATAACTGGCCGGAGGATGTCGAGGAAGGGTGGGAACCTCAGAGGCCGCGCCTCATATAAGATCTGAGGCGGAAGAGACAGCAGTTGAGACGGTGATCCGTCGTGGATCTTCCCCTCCTTGATCGCGGCACTCGGGTCCGGAGACTTACGGCTCCACGCGCGCGGTCGAGCCGGTTTTTTTTTTATTTTCCAATTTAGCTCGCGTTCTGGTTTTCATTCGATAGGCCGTCGCGAAATCCTACTTAAAATCGAATTTAAAATCCGGTGCGGACCCACGCATCGGAAAAGGCACGTTGTTTTAAGTAATGAAGCGTTAGGGATCAAAGCGCTCAAAGGACCCCCCCACATTCCCGAGCCTGGCTAGCACAGAGGCGTGCAAGAACGTGTCGACCGAGCACTTTGATAGAGCTTCAATCTTTATGGGCGGACCTTCACGGTCAATTTAGCCAAATTGTTTAGATTTTTGGGATAGCTCTGCCCTCTAGGTCATTATCGGCCACTCAGGATGATCGACCTGATCTCCTATTCCACTCATATCATTACAAATGATTGTAAACGGCATGAAATACTTTCTTATGGAAAATGACCGGAATATATGGCCCTTATCTGAGGTCTCGCAATATATACTGCATTTTGAGCTGAAGACAGGAAACTTCATAAATGCGTTTTTGGAGTTGATCCCGAAGCTCTGAGGAGTTACGTCATCGTTCTGCGCCTCCAGGACTTCCGGAAAATCAACGGTGGTGGGTATCCTGACTTCTGCAACTCGCGACAAAGCATCTGATACGTGTCAAACATCAAAAGTCAACTGGCTGATAAAGCTCAGGTGCTGAAGTTGGCGAAGGGGGGCGCTTCTTTTTCAAAACAAAGTCGAGTGGCTTATGGAGTACCGGAAGTATGTAATTACGAGGTGCGCGACTAATAACTCACTGTCATAAGTCCTGCAGTTTCATTGAGCGGGATTCAGGTGCTTAGAAAAGGGACTCAATGATGGCCAGATTTGGTTCACTTTTTGGTAAGGCATCAAAGAATACAGGTAAGGGTGCAATTTGCTCCGGAATTGTAGCGTCCACCAGCTGTTGCTTGTTAGTTTCCAATATCTGGCGGGAGTGTGAGGCCTTTGTTGCAGACAAATTAGCATTAAGTATCGATTGATTGTGAGCGGCCGGACAGGAAATGACGATAGCCAATAGTGTTGATATTGGAGGGAGGGGGGGGGCCTTATATCCAATAGTTGACAGAAGCCACGATTTCTCAGTACTGACATTGGAATATCTCACCATCAAGAAATAGAAAATGAGGCTGACGAGAGACTCCCAACCACCAGACGGCTGCTGCGGATTGACGGCGGCCGGTAGCAATGTTGGAAAACATTCGTCAGCGACTGTTTGGGACACCTGGAAAAAAGGATGCTTGAAAAAAAGGTATAAGTGGGACACCGTTAGATAAGTCCGACTCAAAGTAGGGAAGTAGTAGGGAAAGACAACTTACTCCGAACTGTACATCAGTTAGTACCCCTACCACCGAAAGACGAAAAGGAGGTGGACAGTTTGAACTTTAAATCAAATACGAGCGCTCAGTCGATTTCTTTGCCTGCTGAGACATTGTTCGCCCCTCTCGTCACTATCGGAAGGGTCCAAAAGTAAGGAGAAACGGCAACATCTACAACTACTTTTTTTGCGTGTGGGTGTTGCCAGGAAAAAAATTATTGTAGTCTGTTGGCACGTAATCGGGGTAGGGAAAGTGCTGAGGTAGTGAATCTGACAGCGGAATTGAATCTTCTCCGAGAAAAGACGGAAAAGTTCTCAAAGATCTACGCCAAGGAGGAGGATTCGGAAGTATTGCAAGAACCTTAAAGTGCGATAAAGACTAAGTGGAGAAATTGAGTAGGGACTTGATTGCTACCTACAAAATTAGTCAAACCAAACAAAGGCTATTACCTATCTGAATTACCGAGACAAAAGGGTGTATCAAGAGTTGAAAATAGTGAAGCGGTAACAAGCAAAAGTAACATTCATTATGCTGAATCTATATAATTGACTGGGAGAGATTAATGAACTAATCAACTGACAAGAAATTTCAATGCTGAACCAGGACATTTTTAAATATTCCATGACAACATTAGACAAATTCAACCAGGCTTATAGGTATAATGTTTATATCTTGGAAAGTGACGTTTCTATCTACCTCAATCAGTAATTCATCAGTTGGCCAGTCTGTACTGGTAAATAAACCAAACCGACCTGAAATATATTGAGGAATGAACAACTGTTCAACTGACTGAGATGACTTCGTTGTGCAAATGTGGAATAAATATGGTTAAACCTGTCTGGGTCCCACCAATGGTTCTTATGTTTTTTATTTTCTAGCACAGTTTCTGTTTCCTATACCGCAATCTAGGTTAGGGTATGTCAGACTCCTATTTCAGGAACAATATCGTGACTCTTACTACCTCCGTCGTCTATGACCTTGATGGTTGTCATTGCTTTATTGATGAATATAATAATATGAATTAGTATATGAGGGTCACCCGCTTAAAGTTGTCAAGTTAAATGCGGTCATTCTTGTAGCCGAGCCTGCATTTCTGTCAACCCTCCTGACTGTCAATTTAATCTATTTTTGTAACTGTTCAAATGTAAATAACTGAACCCTTTCAAAGGGATGTGAGGAAAAGAATTGGTGTGGGAGTTTTCAAAGAGTATGCATAGCATGCAGGGAATTAGGACTTCCTGAGTGATATTTTTAATCTTCTGAAAAGTATTCGACTTTTTGTTGAATCAGACGACATTGGCAGAGGCGTTGCATCTGCAAACAACAACCTGCATTCCGCGTTTTTATTTCCTTTCAACTCTCTTGTTTACATTTCCGTTGGCGGAGAGGAAAACGTGGCAACTACTTTGTCCTACTCTGTCGTCCAAACCAAGATCAAGTGGCCAAAAAGAACTTCCACGAAGTGGCATCAGGAAATGCTGTTGTCACTTTAACTAGCTGGTCATGCTGTAGTAGACGAATACTCCAAAGCTTGTATAGACGATCAGACTCGCCCCTGCACGGAAATTCATCTGAAGTGGCTTCAGCCATGAAACTTAGCCAGGGTTAATCTGGTACCATGGAAGAATTCAGTTCATGTCCTTTCAGTCTAGGTTATTGGTATTTGTCCCACTATTAGGAATTTCATGGGGGTTGTGGTTACATCCAAGCGAACGTTTGCCGTAGTTCAATAGAGATTTAGGTAGGTCTTGCATCCATTAGTATGAAAACTGAGCCATGCCCTCAGTATAGACTAATACCGTTGTCCTATCACAGTGAGGCTCTGATTGTAGTCACAAAATCTATTCCTATCTTAAATAAACCTTGGAATTAAGTCCACGCGGCAAGTGTGTGTCTGTGTGTGTGTATGGTGGGGGAGAAGCTAAAGCTTCTGAGCAGTCAGGCCGTGTTGGCCCATTGTACTCGCCTCCCCCGTCTAACGGAATATTCCGGATTCGTTAACGTATGGCAGGATTTCCGTTAGTGGATGTGATGCTACCCGTCGCAATTGGAGGACATCGGCACCAAAGATCTGATTCCTGATGCGTCCATAGGATTCCGCTTCCTCATTACAGGAGGGACACGTATCATCTTCGGTAATTCCTATTCTGAACATATGCCCAGCTAGTGAATTATGGCCTGTCAGAATGCCCACAATACACCTCCTCCTGCTTTTCGACAGGATAAACTTTGCGGTACGTATGTTGGGTTCTGGCAGGAAAAGTTTGTTATGTCGAGCAGCATTTAAGCTCTGCCACCTGTCGTTATGGGAAACTTGTTCCCAGTTTTTGAAAACAGATTTAGCCAATGCTACTGATACCCCAATAGCTGGCTCCGGTCCCAGCATAGGGGAGATTGACCCCTCTTTCGCTAAAGCGTCCGAGATTTCATTTCCCTCTATGCCACAGTGACCAAGTACCCAGAGTAGTTCCACCGTATTGAATCTAGACATAGAGTTCAAACGGTTTCTGCATTCCTGAACGATTTTCGAGGTGATCCAAGGACTGCTCAATGCCCTTGGTGCAGCTTGACTGTCACTGCAGATTGCGATGCGCCTGCCCTTCAACCGCTCGTCAATCACCCAGTTTGCCACCCTTAGGATCGCATAAACTTCGGCTTGAAAAACCGTTGCATATTGTCCCAAAAGAAAAGCCCACTTCTCGTTTTTGTTCGAGAGGTAGACTCCGGCTCCAGAACGCTCTTCTGTTTTTGAGTCATCGGTGTGGAAGATTTCCGTATATCCCTCCACGCATTCCTCTGGGTCTTCCCAGTCCTCTCTACGCTTCAGGGTGACTACATATCTGCTACCAAACAGATGTATGGGGACACGAGAATCGGAAGGCGTTGTAAGAACTGCATTCAGTCCTCCCAGTAACTCTTCCAATGCTCTGTGCCCCCCACATCAGTTGTTTTCCCATAGATCTAATCGAATTAGCCTATGAGCCGCTCTCATTGCAGTGCTTTGAATAAATATATCCAGGGGCTGCAAATTGAGTAGTGCATTCAGAGCTGCGCCGGATGTCGCGCTCATGGCACCAGTGATACCCAGACAAACAGTTCTTTGCAGTGCGTCTAGTTTACGGTGAAAACCTTTTTGTCTCACCTTAACCCACCACACTGCGGATGCATATACGAACATCGGCCTAATGATGGCAACGTATATCCACATTACCACATGAGGCCTGAGTCCCCATGTCGAGGCAAAGGTCCGTCTGCACAGCCCATAAGCTGTGAGAGCTCGTTTCATCTTTACCTCTACATGTTTGTTCCAAAGAAGTTTTTTATCTAGAGTGACCCCCAGATAGTTTACTTCTTCGGAGAGTTGTAGGGTAGTACCCCTCATCTCAGGGAGACAAAGTCCATCCAGTTTTCTCCTTTTTGTGAATAAAACCATTGTGGTTTTATTTGGATTAACTGACAAACCATGTCTAAGGCACCAGCTGTCTATCAAATCAACGGCACGCTGTACATTCCTACACACCGTTCCAAGATCCCGATCAACAGCAAGTACAGCCACGTCATCAGCATAAGCTTGAGCGTGTATTGGCAAATTTTGCAGTTCGCATAGCAGTGAGTTGACCAGCATACTCCATAGAAGCGACGAAAGCACACCTCCTTGGGGGCAGCCCTTCGTCGCTTCCGTAGTCAGGTAGCGATCGACCCCTACCTTAGCGCACAACAAACTTTGCGTTAGTATAGCATGGATCCACTTAATTAAAGCATCATCAACACCATGCGCTCTGGCGGCATCACAAAGTTTTTGAAAAGGCGCACAGTCAAAAGCCCCTTCAATGTCCACGAACACCCCCATCGCGTACTCACCATTCAAAGTTGCATGCTCTATCTTTGTGACCAAAGAATGAAGAGCAGACTCACAGGACTTTCCACGTTGGTAAGCATGTTGGTTTTCACTAAGTGGGTGTGACCTAAGTGCGTTTCCACGAATGTGACGCTCCACCAGTCTCTCCAAACCTTTCAGCAAGAATGAAGTCAAGCTGATCTGTCTGAACTTCTTTGGATTAGAATAGTCATCTTTCCCAGGTTTCGATATGGAAACTACCTTAACCTGTTTCCAAGAAGAAGGCACGTAGTCCAGAGCAAGACATCCTCAAAAATATTTCTTAGAGGTCGCTCTAAATGCTCCATACCCTCCTTTAGCATTGCCGGATAGATGCCATCCATGCCAGGTGCTTTGAAATGTTCAAAGGACAGTATGGCAGCTCGCACCTATTCATGGGTAACAACCGCTTTCGCAGTGTTCCAGTTCCCCTTCCAACGCTTGCGTGTTGAAGGGGTTGCAAGAACCGTCAACTCTCCCCCTACCACTTCTCTCACCCGTTCTCCCGGGTGGTGTACTTCCAGGAGAGTCTGTACTGAATCCAGTCTGGAGCTCGTGAAAGTATCGTCGGGTTTTCTAAGAGAATCCAACTTGGCCGACTCATCCCTTTTGAGGACTCTGCACAGCCTTGAAGTCTCCCTTTCGCCTTCCAGTTCCTCACAGTACGCTCTAAAGGAGTCTCGTTTCGAGCACCTCACGAGCCTCTTATATTCACGTTGTGAGTTCCTGAAATTTAACCAGTCTTCGTCCTTGTTACTTTTGCAAGCACGATTTAGAAGTCGCCTGGTTGATTTCCTGAGTTTTTGCAGTTCTCGGTTCCACCAAGGAACCGTTTTACCGCTTTGGCCTCGGGAAATAGAACAAGCCTCTTCATAGCACTCTAAAAGTGTGCCGTTCACAGTTTTCAATTCATCTTCCAGCACCAAACGAGTCCTTAGTCGCCTAGAGAACTGTACTTTATTGCCAAGAAGTTCATTGAACTTTGCCCAATCCGTTTTCCTAGGGTTCCGTCTTTGTACTGCAGACTGTTCGCCCGCAATAGTCAGATTGAATTCTAGATATCGGTGATCTGACAGTGAGACCTCGTCTAGCACTCGCCAGTGTGTAATCAACTCTAACAATTTTGGGGTACAGATTGTTAGGTCAATTACTTCGCTTCTTCTCGGTCCCACGAACGTAGGGACGCACCCTACGTTTGCAGTCATAAGACCAGCTGAAGTGATGAAATCAAATAGCTTCTCTCCCCTTGGATTGCATTTGCTACTGCCCCAACAAATATGTTGAGCATTCGCATCGCAACCTATTAAGAGTTCGAGACCACTTGATTCTGCATACGCCACCAGATCCCTAAGTTCTTGCGTCGGTGGAGGATACAAAGAATCATAGGGTAAATAAGCGGAGGCAACTATGATGTTTTTCCTCTCGCCATTTATTTGGTATTGTATGATGACCGTGTGTCCGGATAGCTCAGTGGTTAGAGCACTAGGCTGTCATACGGAAGGTCGCGGTTCAAATCTCACTGGTGGCAGTGGAATTTGCATCTTGATTTGACGTCGGATACCAGTCGACTCAGCTGTGAATGAGTACCTGAGTCAAATCAGGGTAATAATCTCGGGCGAGCGCAATGCTGACAACATTGCCTCCTAGTGTACCGTTACAGTCTTGAATGAAGTGCTCTAACACACTTCAAGGCCCTGATCCAATATGGATTGTTGCGCCAACGATTATTATTATTATGATGACCGTAGCTAAGTCCTGGGAACAATATTGTCTCAGCATAGTTGCCTCTAACCGTCTTGACATCAGGACGCAAGTTCTCGGTCTTATGGATCTTTCGTCGTAGAAGATCCTAGCCCCCTTTATTGATCCAATGCCACAGATTCTGTTAAATCGAACCCACGGTTCTTGCACCAGAAAGATGTAGGGGAAATCCTGCAGCTTTGTCATTCTCGCTGCCAACAGGTAGGAGGGAGCTTTGGCATGCTGCAGGTTGATTTGACCAATCTTTATGTTTTTCGACATAAACTTAGTCTACTGTCGCTGACAGAAGAGTCTGGTGCGTCCAGTGTGGATCTTACCGGGGTTTCCAGTTTATCCCCACCTTCCGCCGGAGATTCCGCTTCCTTGTGTCCGATTTCTCTGGGCGTTACCGCGCCTAGTGGTACAGCCACGTCCATGTCCTCATTCCCAAGGTGCTTCATCTTCCTTCGCAGGGCTCTCTTCTGCCGTCGGCTTCGGGCCTTTCCAGGTTCACGGTGTCCGGACCGCTTGGATCCATTTCCACACACCGGCGTTAAACCAGTAGCGTCCACGTCACCAGCTTCCCGGTCTTCCGCTCTTCCTGGTAAGGATGAAGGAGAAGGTTCTGACAGGCAGAATTCAGCCGTAGTCGGATTTCCAGTTTCTCCCAATTTGAAAGTTTCCGTACTTTCCTTTCTGGCTAACTTCGCCGTAGGCACCAAGTGCAAACTTTCCACTGAGTCGGAAAGCATGTCTTCTACAGATTGATCTGTAGGCGAGTATGAATGTGGTGAGGCCTCCAAAATTCGCGCCTCGGCCGCGACATGATTGCTCATGGTCGCGGGTGGATTCGAAGTCTGTGACTTCTTACCACTTGGATAGTTTAAATCCATCGTTTCCATATTCATATTTTTGGACACCCTTAGTGTAGTAAACTACTACAGGCTCGCCCACCACGACAAGGTGGTGTCCACACACACCTCCTGCAACTTCTAGCGGGGAAATATTTTTCATCTGCATGCACAAAACCTAACAGATTAATTTTAACAGCGCCACCTTGTCACTGTCCTAACATCCACCAATCCGGATTGACTGGCAAGTTGAATTCCAAATCCTATCTTTTGACCTGACCTGAGTTGAAAGTTAAGATTGTCCACATCAGTTTTAATTGATTCGCTTCAAACTTAAGGTATTCCTTCCATCACGAATTCCACCGATTTGTTCACCGACATGCACAGAAATAATTTCGCTTGCAATATGGAAACCTTATATCTCCATGATAGCAATAGCATGGTAAAAGTTTCAACGAATCTCAAATATAATGCATTTTTTGGCAGGTGGAAGGAGTTTTAATGGACCCTAAAGTAAACGCGTCAAGTTTAAACTAAGGACTTGCATATTTGTTCAAAAATCTCAACCTCAACCGTGTACCTAGGAAAAGGGTTCACCTCTCAATTATTTTGTTCCCAGTTCCATGAAGTTGGGATCTTAAGCGATTGATTGAATTGATTGTTATGCAGGAATAAAAACACAAACTCTACAAGTCTTTAGTGCCAAGAACAAGATGTTGTCAAGTAGTGACCCGAAGTCAAATCCAATAACTCCTTCGCAAAAGTTGCGCCAAGTGGAATTCCAGGAATTTGTAGCAGCCTTCCTTTTCGAGAGGCACGAGTAAAAAGAGGGCATGCCTAGGATATAGTATGTACATGAGTTTTGAATATAATGCTCAGAGAAATGGATGATAAGTAAACTAGTAATAAACTTTGTTTTAGTCATTCCTAAACTGCGCTGGTAAACCCCCTAAACCATTCTGAAGAGGAATTTTCAATCAATTCAGATAGGGCAGGGGCAGAGCAATACCGTCTGGAAGCAGCACCTTCAGCATTCTTTCTCCATACCTTCATCCTTTTACGTTTTCAACAAGCGCCAAACCTAAAATTAACTTCGCCCCTGTTGAGATCCTGTCAGTTCTTTCTTTGTCGTTATTGGCATTACCCACCTAACTTTATCTACAGAAAGTTGTGACACGTGCATAAATATAATTTATTACGTTATATGTTTCTTGTTAAAGTAATGAACAAAGAGCGAAGAAAATTCATCCTTACCTGAACTGTTGAAGACCTACACGTCTCCCTCGCCGCTCAATCCCACCAGCCATATTTCACTTGGTTTGTTTGCTTTACCAACTTGTTCTTGCCTCACCATGCACCATCATCATCCCACAACCCCCCAAAAGCTTCCGAGTACTTCGTCCTGTTTTAATACACCCGGGATCCAATCCCCTAAATAAAAACGAAATCATGTAGGCGTATTATATTGTTCGTAACGTAAACGTAAAAATCACAACTTTCTTTTGAGAGTCGATGAAATCCTTGAAGATTTACTAAATAAGATGACAACAGCAACATGAGCAGAAGCAACAGCAACAGTGGTAGCCAAGAACAACAACAACAACAGTACCAACAGCGGGAATGGATGATGCTTGAAGGCAAAATTCTGGGATCCATGTTTTTCCAGGAAAAAGTCCTGCGGAAGGAAGGAAAATAACTGGTTAATTAATGACCGATGATGGAACTGTTATGTCGTTAGCGGCGGGGTCCCCGATCTTTTGGGCGGTACAAAGAAAAATCTCTCACTGAAACACGGATGCGTGGCACAAAGCGAGGTCCTGTTTCAGAATAAAGATTTTCCGAAATGGGGCTGGCCCGCATTCGGGATGCCTTTGTCTGGCGGGTTATTGTTCGTTTAATGTTTAGTTTAATTAACGCGTTCATCATTTATCATAAATCAATTGTTCCTTGTATGTACATGCTAAATGCACCTGTGCCAGGCTTAGGGCTGATGGAAATTTATGAATCTACCCTTGGCAATGAGATGGTGTCTTGTGTGTTCGGCTCTCCGGAGGATAATGAGCATGATTCGGGCCATTTCAATTAGAGAGGGGTTACCACTTGAAGTTCAAGTTCCCTGAAACAAAGAAAACAGCCTCCTCCCCATTGCCCATCTTAACTGCATGCATGGGATCCCTCAACTACGTCAACAGAGGTTATATTGAGCCGGATAGACCCGTGGCTCATTAACATATACCCATCCCCATGCAATGGTGACAGAATAGGGAACGGGGCTCACTTGAGCCCGGAGAGTCGTTGACCGAAACAATTGACGCAGTGTCTCTTGTAATATTTTATTGCCTCGTTCAATTTCCCCCTTTACGATGTTTGAATGGCGCAAACACAATGTTTCAATTAACAGATATTATGACCATTAAATAAAATCTTCAACACCAAACAAACGTTTTCAATTAATCTTAAAGAAATCACAGAGAGACAAGATTTACTTTGATTTTGTAGCCTTTTGTGATTCGAGAGGCTCTTGAGTTAATGCTGGAATTGAAGGGGATTTGTAAGGAGAGGCTTTTGTGCTGGTAATAGGAATTAAGTGTGTTTTCGAAGAGTTGGCTTGTATTCTGTTTTGGAAGAGTAAGTTTCTATTCTGTTCTAGAAAAGTGGGTTTGTATTCTGGAATAATTTGAGGGATGACATCTCTTGATGATGTATACATTGCGAAAGTGTTCCATAAATAGCACTAGACGGGAAATTCTTAGAAAGTGCTAAATGTGGAGCTTAAATTTCCAGAAAGTCTTCCGGCTCCGTGGTTACAACTTCTTAGAGAAATATAGGGAAGAGGAAAACCAGAGTCGCTTTCCCTTCAAGTGAATTCCGGTCTGAATGGATAGGGTTGAAGTTTAGCTGAATTCGTCAAACAAAAACCGAAACCTAATGGAACAAACTAACATTGATTTGCTGGAACTTTTAACATTCGAGCTCTCGGTTGTTGGTACCATATAAATATCGACCAACCCAGACCATAGGGGGATACACCGAGACCACAGTTCGATAGAGATTTTGTTCGATATAAGAGTGAAAATACTACACGGGGAATCAAACCTCAATAGGATAGCGTACCTAGGAAAATACTGTCTGTACCATATTTTATAATCCTCTCATGTAGTACGATTTCAACCCTCTCAATCACTGGAATTGACTTTATGACATTTCAATAATGTGGAGCTGTGCCCCAAGTGATGGTGCTTTCCGATTCAATGGAAAGCTTGCGTTTAGTGCCTACGGCGAAGCTAGCCAGAAAGGAAAGAATGGAAACTCTTAACTTAGGAGAAATTGGAAATCCGACTACGGCCGGCCCATCCACGGTACTGCAGCCCAAATCTACCCGCAAACAGAAAAGGAAGGCTCGGTAGAAGGGAATTTCGGTCACTAAGGAGGAGAGACTATAATCTGAATCCTGCCTGTCAGAATCTTTTCCCTCATCCTTACCGGGAGGAGTGGAAGAAAAGGGAGCTGGTGACGTGGATGCTACTGGTTTAACGCCATTATGAAGAAATGGCCCCAAGTGGCCCGAGTACCGTGAACCTAGAAAGACCCCAAGCCGGCGGCTGAAGAAGGCATTGCGAAGTAAGATGAAGCACCTTTGGAATGAAGACATGGACGTGACTGTACCACTAGGTGCGATAATGTCCAGAGAAATCAGATGCAAGGAAGCGGAGTCTTCGGTAGAAGGTGGGGAGATCCACACTGGACGCACCAGACTCTTTTGTCAGTGGTAATGCGCGCAATAAGCGTAGGACCAGCACATTTATAGTGGCCAACGCTTTATTGTGCTCCGCACCAAGGCCTACATCAACGCGTCCCATGTGGATTAGGACCGGTGTGCCGGGAGATGAAATCGGCGAGAGAGATCACAATGAAGCTGGTCCCTCCCATAGGAACACCGTTACGAAGGCGAGAAAGAGGAAAGAAAAGGACGTATGCGCATGCTGTAGTCTCAGTTTTGACTGGGAAGTTCCATCAAGGATGGCAAAATGTCAGAGGAACAATTTATCATTTTCGTGGAATGCCTGTGGGAAAAAATCCTGGAACCTGGAACGAAGACAAAGTGGACTTAAAGTGGCGGCTCCAGCAGCTAATCTCGGCTTTGAGTTCTGGCAGTCGGCCAAAGTTCGCTATTGTGAACACTGGGTTGCGCAGAGCAGAAAATATCGGATGTTGGTTACTGGGCCCTCGAAGGAAGGCAGAGAAAATCATCCGCATGTTGGGTGAGCAGAACCCGGGCTTGGGCTTCGGATACTGGAGGCTAATGAATACCAGGAAGGACAAATTTACAAACGTGGAGGGTTTCAGCTTGGTATTTGAACTGAACCAAAAGAGTCTAAATGTGCTCAGGGGAAGTCACCATATGGTGCTCCCCTTTTTCCTAGATAGATTGAAATTCAATCATATCAACTGTAGAGCATCATCTCCATTTTGACAGCGAAGAACCATGATGGCCTTCTATTAGGTTGTTGCAAATGAAATGTCGGATTTTTCAATGAAGTGAAGTTAGTTATGATTTTAATGTTTAAAACTGCCGCAAGGTGACTCTGGTGGTATGGGATAATTGAGTATAAATAGTCGTTCGTTCAATCAAGGAGTCATTTCAGTTTCAATCGTCATTGAAGTTCCAAGTAAAACTCAAAGAAAAAAGCATGGAAGGGAGTCAAAAACGTCTACTTTTTCTATATGAATTTAAACTTGGTCACAACGCAGCGGAGGTAACCAGAAACATTTGCAGAGCATTTGGAGCTGACGCAGCAAACGAACGAACGACACAGCGGTGGTTCGAAAAATTCTGATCAGGCGACATGACCCTCCAAAGTGAACCTCGTGGACACCCAGGATCATCGATCGACAACGATGAGTTGCGTTTGATAGTGGAATCTGATCCCCGATCATCGATTCGTGACATTGCAGAGAAAATAGGCGTACACTATTCGACAGTATCTCGGCACTTACAACAGCTTGGAAAGGCGAAGAAGCTTGATAAGTGGGTTCCGCATGAACTCAACGAGCAAAACATGGCGCTGCGAATGGAAATATCCAGTTCTCTACTCAACCGCAACAGGAACAATCCCTTTTTGCGCAGAATAGTGACATGCGATGAAAAGTGAATATTGTACGACAACCGTCGCAGATCAGCGCAATGGCTAGATGCCGATCAGCCTCCACAACACATGCCAAAACCGAGCCTTCACCCGAAGAAGGTAATGGTAACTGTTTGGTGGTCTGCATCTGGAATTATTCATTATTCGTTTTTGGAGCGTGGTGAAACAATTAATGCAGAGAAATATTGTGCCCAACTTGATGAAATGCACGAGAAATTACGTGTTCAGCGGCCTAAATTGGTCAACAGAGATGGAGTGATACTGCTCCATGATAACGCCCGACCTCATGTTTCCAGAATGATGGTCCAAAAATTAAATGAATTACGATATGAGACTCTTCCTCATCCACCATATTCACCCGACCTCTCGCCAACCGACTACCACTTTTTTAAGCATTTGGATCACTTTTTGGCGGGGAAACAATTCAGCAATGAAGTAGCTGTCAAAAGTGCCTTTGAAGAATTTCTTAGCTCTAGAAACCCAGACTTTTACGAAACTGGAATAAATGCCCTTGTATCTCGTTGGGAGAATTGCATTGAAGCTGCTGGTTCTTATTTTGACTAATAAAATTAATTTTCATAAAAGTTATAGTTTTTTGAAATTTTACTCAAATATCCGACATTTCATTTGCAACAACCTAATACTCACACAATATAGATGAAATTGCAGCATCTTTAATGTGCTCTCCTGCAATGGAGCTGCATGCGGAGGATAGTGCATACAATGACGGAACCCCGTATGAGGGTTCGCACTGGTGGAGGCACTACAGAGTGAATCCTACCTATTAGTAACTTCTCCTATACTATTTGTGGAACAGGCGGAAGACAGAGAAGTCTGAGACGTGTACGGAGCTGACTTGGTGCAAGTTCGAGTGATTGAATCTATACAAACCAGACACCGCAAATCAGTGAAGGTGTTAAGTGGAAAACAGACGAATGTTCTGCGGGATGAGATGAGTCCTTCTATGGATGAGGACATGGGAATTACTGTAACACCAAGTGCGGCTTTTCTTAGAGAAATCAAACACGAGGAGATGGAGTACGGTGTGAGGGAAACCGCGTCACAGGCGCACGGCCGCTTACGTTTTTAACAGTTCTTAACTATATATTAAGCAAAGTTTATGTCGAAAAACATAAAGGGTGGTCAAATTTGCCTGCACCACGGCAAAGCTTCCTCCTATCTGCTAGCAGTGAGGTTGACAAAGCTGCAGGGGGTAGGTAGGTAGGTATCAGTGGCCGCTTCGAGGAGCCCAATTAGCGCTTTGGTGCGCCGGTTTGGTGCCTCAAATTCCTAAGACCGTGACAGTTGTTATGGGAGCAGGGAGGCAGAGTCCAACCGGCTCGGATCTTCAGAGTCAGCCCGCAGGATTCACGAAAGCAAGCAGCTCTCCTGCCCTGCTAGAAATCTCTCTTATGTCCTCAAAGAATGGTTTAGCCAGTGTCCGCAGCCTGACTCTATCCAGAGCTGGGCAATCACAGAGAAAGTGCATGAGAGTTTCCCTTCCTTCTCCACAGCTTTGGCAATGGGAATTTTAGGGTATGCCGAACCTAGCGGCCAGTGTTCCGTGCAGACTGCGATAATCTTGAATGCATTTGCACGCGTCTGACACAGGAGCTCTCGTGATCGGACCAGGTTATAAGCGGGCCAAATTCTCCTTGACTTAGCTTGACAGCTAGTAAGACTTCGCCATCTTAGGCCCGCGATTGCTAGGTAGTGCGAGTAGACACCAACTGGTATTCGCCGAAGGACTACCAAGAGCAGAGCCTCGCCTGACCAATCCGTCAGCCTGCTCATTCCCCTCTATGTTCCTATGCCCGGGAACCCAGAGGAGAGTGAGCTTGAGCGTGCCGCCAAGACGATTCAGCGCGTCTCTGCACTGCCCACCAGTCTGGAAAATGTCGGACAGGCGTCGATCTTCATTCGCCAAAATATCAATGGGGACCATGGGGACCATCAGATGAAGCAGCATGTGTGATAGTGCTGCTTCATCTGATGTTGTAGGGTAACCGCACGACGTTCGCAATGCACTCATTCGATATGGGCCTGCGATTTTCCTTTTATTTCCTTCCAGCTTTAGTACCCAGCTGCATGAAGCAAAATGGAGCTTACAACTCTTGAGATGAGGAGCCGACGACTTTGCCTAAGTCTACTTACTTTTGGCAACGTTTTTGCCAACAATGTAGCAACTCCGAAACCCTTGGTTGCTAAATTCTCAAGATGGGGCTTGAATTTCAGTCTTTGATCAACCATGACTCCTAGGTATTTAAGCGTTGGTTGCGAATGTATTATATTATGTGTTTGCCAATTCTGATCTTTATCGACGTTTGCTTCCTTCGATTGATCATCAAAAGTACTTCGGTTTTATGCTCTGCAAGGGTCACACCAGCGTCCTCTAGCCAAGACCTTGTTTCAAAAATTGCCTCGTTAGTGAGAGCCTTGATCTCTTCAATATCTTATGCCACGATAGTCATCCCGATGTTGTCTCCGAAGCCAATGATTATCACTCGTTTGGGAAGCTGCAACTTTAAAATTCCATCATACGTTATTATTCACAGGAGAGGATCGAGGACTGATCCTTGTGGAATCCCGCAGGTTGTTCTATCGTCCTAATCGTAACATAACTGCCTCTCTTGGAGGAATTGTTTGACTGTGCGCATCAGGTATTTGGGAACACCCAATTTGGCTACACAGGCAATTATTTTCCTCCATTTTGAAGTATTGAAGGCATTCTTCACGTCGTCGCGTTTCCTCAGCAATTTTCGTCACCATATTAATCGCGTTGACAGTAGACCTTGTCTTTCGGCATCCGAACTGTTTATCTGAGAGGTCATCCTCCTTTTCTGTCTATCTGCCTGTCTGTCTGTTTTTTTTTTTTTTTTTGTTTTTTGAGGAGGTGGAATGTTCAAAAGACATTGGGCTGGACACATCAGTGTGTGGGATTTTTAACCCACTAAAACCACCCCTGACTCCCTCCCTGCCCCGCGGAACCACCCTAAGGTTACACCACGGGGCGGAGTCAGTTCATTCCAGATTAATCACCTTCCTTCTATGTATGGCGTAAGGGACCTCAGTTCTCTCCTCTCTTCTGCCTTTCGCAGTTTATTTTGGATAGATGCGATCATATAGTTGACCGCATCCCAATTCTCTTATTGTGCTACCATTTTCGCCACCAGATTTTCTGATACCAGCACCTCTCCTATAGTCTCCTCTAGATTCCTCCTTTCTTCCACAAATCTCGGACAGTAGAAGAATTCATGCTCTTGGTCCTCTGGGACTCCATCGCAATTCGGACAGTCGGGCGAAGTCTCCAATTTAAACCTGTGCAGGTATTGGCGAGATCCTCCGTGCCCGTGAGAAACTGGGTGAGATTATAATTAATCACACCGTGTCGTCTCTAACCTGTAAGTCCACCGACCCTTTCCCGAGCGTTCCCACCGCTCTTGGCGCCTATTTATGGATCTCTCCCTCTTAGCGTTCTTCATTGTATATATTCGCCACCTCATCTGCCAAGATGTCAATCGGCATCATTCCCGAGACGACGAATGCTGCATCATCTGCGATAGTCCTGGAGGCAAAGCATACCCTCAGGGCTGTCCTCCTGTAGACTACACTCAGTTTGTTAGTGTTAACTGTCATCCGCAACGCCTCCCTCCAAACTGGGGTCACATAGGGCATGATTAAGGTCACCACCCTAGCTATAAGCAACCTAGAGGTATGCCGTAGCCCTTCCACGTTCGGCATCATCCTCGCCAGGGCCATACTAGCAGTGGATGATTTATCGCAACCATACTGCACATGTTGCCTATAGCTGAGTTTCCTGTCTATCACCATCCCCAAGTATTTGATGGTCGGCTTGGAAGTGATGGTATGATTCCCGATTCTAATACAGGCGTAATTCCTCTTCCGGCGCTTAGTGATGAGGACCGCTTCTGTTTTGTTCCTTCGCCAGTGTCAGACCTGAGCTCTCTAGCCAACTTTTAACTGCACTGATTGCTTCGCTTGAGTATAACTCAGCATCTTCGAGATACTTTGCGACAACAACCGTGCTATGTCGTCAGCTTAATCCACCACGGTGGCTTCCTCCGGAAGGGGAAGATTAAGTACATCGTTGTACATGATGTTCCACAGTAGTAGGCCCAATACGGAGCCCTGCGGGACACCCGCGGAAACGACGTACTCCTGCGGTCCGTCATCGGTGTCATACCAGAGCCTCCTTTCAGTTAAATAACTATCGACAATTGCGGCGAGATAGGCGGGAATACCAACCTTCGCTAGGGATTTGCGTATTAGATTCCAATTGGCCGAATTGAATTCATTTTTCACGTCCAGGGTTACTACCACGCAATATGCTGGTACTACCCTTTTCGTGGATTGCATCTTCGGCCAAGCCAGTAACCAATTTGATACCACCAATGGTTGATCTGGCTTTACGGAAACCACACTGCCGATCTGAAAGGCCGCCTTGGCTCTCAACTACCGGGAGTAATCTATTATAGATTACCTACATTTTCCCCACCGTGTCCAAAAGACATATGGGTCGGTATGAGGATGGTTCACCTGGAGTTTTACCAGGCTTAGGCAGAAGCACCAACTTCTGCCGCTTCCATACCGCTGGAAATATTCCCTCGAACATGCACGCTTCGAACAACTCAGCGAACATGCCCGGTCTCGATTTCACGGCAAGCTTAAGGGCCTTATTTGGTACTCCGTCCTGGTCCGGCACTTTATTGTCTCCAATTCTACCGCAGATCTCCAGCAGTTCATCTCTGGTGACTGGAGGAATTGCCGTCACATTCAAAGGTGATTGGAATATGTCGCTGCTCTCCTCTTGCGGGGGGAATAACCCCTGGATGATTTTCAGCAAGAGGGAGGGTGTCTATTCGTCTGTCTGTCTCACCCGATTTACTCTGAAACGGCTGTGTTCTCTGTGTGTTCCTTTACATGCATCGAGTGGCTTTATTTTGTGCTGAATTTGAAGGGAGACTCTCCATACACCTTGGCTTTGAGCAGTCACCTGGGAATTCTTCTGTCGTCCATACGATTTACATCGTTTGTCCTTTGGAGCTTTCAAACCTAAATATGGATGGTATCTTCCTGCTTGTCGTATACTACGTACAAATTATTGTTGTATCTCGTTTGCTATTCTCTGACCACCTTCACTGGGAGACCTAAAATTCTTCTAAGGACTCGACGTTGACAAGCATTAATTTTTTGCTTTCTGGCCTTTTTTTATAAGGAGGTGGAAATCTTCAAAAGGCTTGGACCCGGACACACCACAGTGTGGGATTTTTACCCACTAAAACCACCCCCGACTCTTCCCTGCCCTGTGGAACCACCGTAAGGTATTACACCACCGGGCGGGGTTAGCTGACTTTAGCTATTTTCCCTATCTTCTATACCCGAAGTTCGCAACTACGCCTTTCTCACCTTTTCCGCTTTTAACAGTTTGTCCTGGATTGATGCGATTATTGAGTTAATCCGATCCCAATCCTCCTGCAATACTAGCATTCTCCTCCGGAAAATGTGGTTTCCGGTATCAATTGTTCACTTAAAGTTTCCTCTAAGTTTCTCCTTTCGTCCATGAATTTCGGACAATGGGTCTTCGAAGACTCCCTCGCTGTTTGTACAATTGGGCGAATCTATAGAGGCACTAGCGATATTCTCCATGCCCCGTGAAAAATTGGGCCAGTCCTTAATGTTAGGGATCAGCCTGTGTGTCTATCGGTCATTTCACGAGTATCCCCAATGATCCTGTCATCAATTAACAGATCTCTTTTTTTCGGTGTTCTTCGTCTGTGAGAAAGAAGATGGTATAGGCTCGTCATCTCACCTGCCAAGATGTCAACTGGTATCATTCCCGAGATAACGAATGCAGCCTCATCTGAGACGGTTCTGAAGGCAGAAAACACTCTTACGGCTGTCCTCCTATAGACTGTACTCAGTTTATGAGCATTTTATGAGCCTGGTGCACTGCCTATGTCTAGCTACCGTAACGCAGGATCGGCCGAATCTAAGTGGTATATATTGTCTGTTTCTTGTTTTATTTTTTGGAATTCTCGATATTTCATCTATTTCGTTGTTGTCCTTTCGGAAATAACATAAAACTGCCGATTCTTTTGAAGCGAAAGCTGTTTAGTGTCAGGTTTTGTTCTAATATTGGAATCTTTCCTCTGGTTTGAGTCAGGATTTTGGTCTTCTTTTCGTTTATTTTTAGGTCAACTACCTTCGTTGCTTCGTGAAGATTTACTGGAGCCTATCTATTGGAAATAGAACATATCAAAAAGTGGGAGGATTCAAAAGTGTCATCTTGATGGGTGACATGAATTCTGGTTTCAATGAGAGGCGTAAATATTTGCCACTTACCTTCACACGATTCACTCCTTACGAGGATCTTAATCGGGAGACATCACTGTCATGAATCTAGGCGCTCAGGTTATATAAAACAATTGAGGTGAACTGTCAAATGTGGTAGTATCTATTTCTTAAGTGCCAGGGGAGGAAATAAAGAACTCTTGTTAATATTTCAATCGGGCGAGCGCAATGCTGACCACATTGCCTCCTAGTGTACCGTTACGGTCTTGAATGAAGTGCTCTAACACACTTCAAGGCCCTGATCCAACACGGATTGTTGCGCCAACGATTATTATTTCCGAGTTATCACAATCTCGGCAGATGCCGGATTTTACCTAATACTAGCACTAAGTGCCAAGCATTTAGGCTCGGACGATCCTACCTACTTAAAAACTAAAGGGGCGCTGGTGGTGGTGGCCGGTGGTAGGTCAGTGGAAGAATCCGTCGAGTACTCCCCGCAACATCGAGCACGTATGCAGAATGGTGTACTTCTGCATGGTTTGAACCAGACTGTGCGAAAGTCCCACGACATTAAGGGAAGCCGTCAGGGATTTAGGTCAATACCTGTAGCTGATAATATTATGGGAACTGCAACTACCCGCTCGAGACGCCAAATTTCTTTGATTTCCCGAGCCAATGGCTCATAGTTCACCTTCTTCTCCACGTATTTCCGTTCAATGTTGCTATTATGGGGGATAGCAACATCAATAATATACGCGGAGCGACCCGTCTTGTCAACTAACAGTACGTCAGGCTTGTTGTGTGCGGTATGGCGATCAGTCAGAACTTGCCGGTCCCAATACATGCTGCAAGCAGAACTATCAAGTACTGCTTGCGGCTCATATCGGTAAACCGGACATGTTCCCGTGATCAGCCCATGCTTATATGCAAGGTTTTGATGAATAACCTTACATACAGCATTATGCCTGGTGATGTATTGCACCGGTGCCATAACAGTACAGCCAGAAATGAGATGGTCCAACGTCTGTAACGCCGAACCACACATTTTGCACTAGTCGTTCTCCACCCGTTCTTTCATGATGAGCTTTTTATAAGCTCGGGTGGCGACCACGCCATCCTGAATGGCACACATGAACCCCTCCGTCTCAGCAAAGAGCTCCCCAGCACACAGCCATCTGTTTGACAGATGCAAATCGACAAATGGCTGCCAAAGACAATTCACGTGTTTACCGTGCATTGTCTTCGACTTCCATTCCTCGATCCGCTCCTGGTCCGATTTCACCCCACTCAGAGGATTGAAAGATCGATCCTTCAAGTTAAGTGGAGTCAGTCCGCAGTCTGCCTTACAGACAGCCGCATGCAAGGGGCTCGCCTGCTCTTTACTGTAAAAATAAGCGCGCAGCGAGTCGACTTGGCGATGATGTTGTGCCGCCACGTCAACCACACCCCTACCTCCGATGTCACGAGGCAGGTTCATCCGCTCCACGGCAGACTTTGGGTGATGCATTCGGAATTTGGACATAGTTGTCCGTATCCGCCGCTGGACGTTTTCCAGGTCGGTCTTCGTCCACGGCAATATTCCGAATGCATAAGCCAGTGAAGGGATAGCGAATACATTCAACGCGCTTATTTTATTCTTCCCCGAGAGATGCGATTTCAGCACCAGCTTTACACGTCGCAGGAATTCGGACAGCAGAGCTTCCTTCAGATCACCAACTCAAGCATGGGTTCCTTGCAGAATTCCTAGGTACTTGTAGAAGTCTGTCTCGGTCATAGCTTCAATGTGGAGGTCACCAATGCTATGTCCGGCATGCGGCTCGTGATGACCTTTGCGGATAGCTTGGATTCGACATTTGTCTAATCCAAACTCCATCCGAATATCACGGCTGAACATGTATATTATTCGTAACAGACTTCTAAGATGGTTGTCAGTACCAGCATACAGCTTGATGTTATCTAGGTACATCAAATGTGTCAGTTCGCACTTAGCACGTAGGCCATATTTTATTGCAAAACCATACCCTTTAGCATCATTTAGTAGCCATGAAAGGGGGTTCAGTGCCATACAAAACCAAAGAGGACTCAATGAATCCCCCTGGAAGATGAGGTATTAGCACCCTCAGATGTACGCACCGATAAGGTGGTATGCCACCCTTCCATGACTGTCACCAAAAACTTTATTAGTTTCGGATCACGACGAGCCGACCCCGCTTGTGAACGGGACAAAGGCTGAAGAAAAAGAAGAAGAATGCGATACAGATGTAGGATGTCGATCAGCCAGGTATGCGGAACGCTATCAAAAGTCTTGGCATAATCGATATAGCAACTGAAGAGGTTTCTTTGACCTCTAGTTGCTTGTCCTACAACTACCGAGTCGATAATGAGTTGCTCTTTGCAACCCCTTGACCCAACTCGGCAGCCCTTCTGCTCCTCGGACAGAATGTTGTTGGTCCCGAGGTGCGCATTGATCCTTCCACTAATAATGGACGTGATGAATTTGTAGAGGGTTGGTAAGCAAGTGATCGGTCTTGTGTCTGCGGGGTCCTGCACCGTGTCCTTCTTAGGGATAAGGTAGGTAATCCCCGCAGTGAGGAAAGGTGGAAATTCCTCCGGCCGATTCATGACCTCATTTATACTGCGTGCCAACCGACTGTGTACGCTGGTAAATTTCTTATACCAGAAATTCTGCACCCGATCCAGACCTGGGCCCCTCCAGTTCTTCGAGATGTTTATGGCTCGTATGGAACTTCCTCTTCGATAACATCCGCGAACTTCGTGCCAGGTGTATTGGCATGACGGGTGCCTTCGGCGGTGATCCACTCAGCATGCTGGGCGGGTAACCCCCAAAGTCCACCCCAATACTCTTTCGCTTCCGTCACCGAGAACTGTATTGTCTGGCCGCTCTGTTAAGATTCGTTGAGAGATCTGAAAAAGCTCCGCTGGTTCCTCGCGTATGTTGCATTCTGGACACGTCTGGAATAACTTTCGCCATACCGTCGTAACCGACTGCATATGACAGAAACTTTCTGTTTTAGTGTGTCCAGAATTTCAACAACGGGTGTCTCACAGGGGATGGCATAGTTCCGGTAAACCCTCTGCACTTTATTTCTCACCCGTCGGCTGGCATTGTCAGTGCTGATCTGAATCAGTCTAGCAATGTCCTGCCTTAGTGAGTCCCGCCGTCGTTCCAGACGAATTTTCCATGGTGGATCCCTTTTGTCACTCAAACCAACAAACCAATAACACGAAAGCGAATCTTCTGACCGTGCAATCTGATAGCCGCAACTGCACCACAAAACACAAGTGATTGTAGTTGCAGCAGCGACATATCAGCACACAGTCGAGATGCAATCTCATCATTGATTTGAGATAGAATTCCCGGAGTTGCTGGAGATGCATAGAGCCTGGGAATACCTTATGCAAAGGATCCATATCCGAGAATTCTATACACGCTCTTTGGAATTCATCCCGAACCTCAGCGGAAACCTCAGCTGGACGGTGGAGAAGAGTTCTTCGGCGAGTACTGAAACTGTTGTCTGCAGTGCGGCGTGGTGTTGTTGATGCCACCGCCTCTGCCCCCATAGACTCTCGGTCACCAGTTTCCCCGATGACTTCAAGTCGAACACGTTCCCTGATGGTGGCCGGGATTGTGTCGCTGCGAGTAATGAAGCGGTACTGGTCTGCGACTCGCTGCACAGTCATGTGCGCGAATTGCGGGAAACGCTCGACGAATCTCTGGTGCAACAAGGGCCGGTAAGATGTTGTACCCGCCCCCGCCGTTATTTCGTAGTAGGAGCGGATGATGAAGAGGTTCATTTCTTCAGTCCATTTCATCCGCTTCCTACGCGAACCTGCTGAAGTAGTCGCTACAGATTGTGGCGAAACAGCTGGAGCAGGCGGAACTGTGCTCCTGGTCGTCCTGGCGCCTAGACTTAGAACTGTCCCACGACTAGCGGTTTCGACGCCGTGCTGTCCATTACGAGAGCCCGACCCAGTCACCAAGTCAGACGACTCCCGCCGGTTATCCGTACCGGACCTTAAACTTCTCCTTCTTCTCATTTTTGTTGGTGCATTTTATCCCTAGCTGCCAGGTGTGTAGATAGCTTCCTTAGTGAGTAATCTGCAAGACTGCAAAGTTCCTGCACTTTCCTCACCTACCCCCTGAGACTCTGCGGTGGCGTACAGCCATTCAGACTGAAGCTATCCATCCCTCCTCCTTTCACAACCGGGCTTGGGACCGGCTTCGGCGGAGTTATTATTATTATTATTATCTAAATTTTTATGCGTTGCTATAGTAGCATAGCTTGGATTTTAAAAAGAGGCAGGAAAATTGCCGCCAGTGAGATATATTACCGATCATCAAGATTACACATTACCCTAACTTCAAGCATATTAAATTTCCTGTAAAAAATCGTATCTAGCTTACAACTCGTTCTATTAACTTTCACTTGACTTTTTCACTAGCTGTCGAGCCGCGTTTCCCCCTTTCCTCTGGGCAACCCCCACTCACACGTGCCATTTCCCTATAATAAAAATAGCCCAGGTGGGAAACTCGTCAGGAGCTAAGGAGTCGTCAACTCGGCCCAAAAGTACAACAGAGACAACTAAGCTTTTTTTCCCTATTTTTCAGTCTTTCTTCGGCTTTTATAACGCACAACAAGTAAAGTATATTTTTTTGCTAGCATTGAGCGAATGAAATATTACTTGAGGGATTTGTGTATCTTAAATTTTCCCTTTGTACCCTGGGAGTGTAACATTTTCCTGGTAATGTACAGGCAAAAGGTAGGAAAGAGATTAGAGACAAGACTACCATGGCGGAGGAAAACATATGACTTTTGTAAAATACAATGGGAAAGGCAATGTTGGAGATACTTCTCCGACGGATTCTCCATTTTTCACTTGTCGTCCTTTCTGCCGTCAACCTTGTCAGTGGAGCTCTGCCTTCGGATCTCCCTCCGCCAACCGTGCAGACGAGGCAATAGTAAAAACATGATTTCAAAACTTGATGTTGGATAATGGGAAACTCGTAAGCTTTTTCTTTCCGTGTTTCCTTATTTACAAATTGTTAAATTAACATAAACGAAAGGAGCGAATCGACGTGGAAGGCCGTTTCAGACGAGCGAGGCAGGCACCGAGTGGCAGTGCGTCGGGATTTGCGTGCAGCGTTAAGTGGAAGTAGCACCTTCCATAAGAGCTGCTCCTGCTGAAGACTCCACACATTCCTTTGGGATTTCCTGTATGAGCTCCCGTTTGGTATGCTCCTAGCCTTTATGCGTCTTATCGGTACCCATCTTGGAACATAACATACAACTGTTAATTAATAATAAAAACTAAAAATGGTAATTTGACGCGCAGTAGGGAGCTCTCCCTGTCCTGGCCTCCCTTTTTCGGCTCCATGTTGGCTTTTTTGAGCCCACATTTAAATGCTGTATAAATAATATCTTTCGCGTGACATCATGTTGATTGTTGCCAACAAACACAACATTTAATCATGTGGAATAGTTTGTTTGCTTTGCCTCCTGTCTTCGAAACGCTTTATTGCTTTTTAATGGTTGAGTATAAATCAGCGCATTTGCTCAGCCATAACGCGGATAGGAGCAAGTAAAGTCCTCATCAAAGTTTATATGACGCAAAACATTTTAACGATCCACGTCTTGCCTGTGCCAGGATAAAAAATTCAGACATATGGAACTCCCTCCAGCAAAAGCATTAACTTTTAATTAAGAAGAATTATCGGCGGCAATTCAAGTATTCATGTAAGCTCCTAACAATTATGGATGAAATTTCACTAAGGACTCCCCGAAGCGGGACTTTTGGGCCTTCTCAGAGCACTTTATCGGCGACGTTCAATCTACCATTTTTGGGGTTTCAAAATCCAATGAATTTTTACATCTTTCTGATGCTTGTATCTTAATTTAAGCATCGATCCAGTGAGTAATAAATGCGGATCCGACTAGGTATCGCGAGGTGGGGATCTCCTTCGTTACAAGCCAGTATGCAAATTGATTTTATAATCTCGGCCTTCATCCACTTTTTTTTCGCAGAGGAAAATCTCCCTTAGGAGTACCCGGAGACCTTCTGTCTCTGACGAGATAGAGGTGTATCTGGGCTGATCGTATCTTTAACTTTTCAACATTTGATTGCATAAGCTGATAAGGTAAAATGCCATAAAATTAAAATATTTCGCTTTGCTTTCCAGAACGGATAAACGATAAGTGGGTATAGTCATGCGAAAATGTAGCGGAATTAATTATTCATGATTTTTCCCCAGTTATTTAGGGGATGTGTTCATTCTCTTCCTTATGGTCGCGTGTGTGCATTCTCATCAGGAAGAATTTTTCTTCCATTATGGAAGTCCTAATTTTAATATTTAAACACACGCTCACATGAGGATGGAACGTGATGGCTAAGGGGTAAGACCATGACGCTAGTTTCCTTGTAGTCAATGTTGAATTGGTGAAAATGAACAGGTGAGTGGCTGAGTCACAGTGGAAATTAAAAGGAAAACACATATTTAACAAATGAGATATTAAGGGAAACACTTACTGCCGTAATGAAGCCCTGAGGCAAGTGGCTTGGACTGAATAATTTAGTAATCGGGGGTAGTGAAGACCAAACTTAAGACTTATTCCGTAATACCCATCGGAAAATGGCTCTGATTATAGGGAATGATTTTCAAGCCTACAATCGAGTAGAGTTGACTGTTCGATGTTCACAGTTGATAGAGGCATGATTTCTAAATTCAATGAAGGAATATTAGAGCTAAAATATTAATTATGGGAGTATGCATTCGAACGTCATTTGGCTCTGACCCTACTGACAGCTTTCAGATTAAATTCTAACTTTACCACCAATTAACTGTCATCAAATATGCACACACATTTGGTTTGGTAATGAAAAAACACAGAAAGTTATAGCTCTCGCTGGGATAAGCTAGCATTTATCCTTCCAAAGTGGGTCGCAATTTTGTCACTTATTTTGGCCCCAGGGATGTGTATATAGTCCCATTGACATGGAATATTGATGCAGGGCACTAAAAAATTGTCATCTACATAATTTTCTTCTTTGAATTCTGAAAATTTCTTTCTGGAAAATTTTTGTTTTGCATTTTTTTTTTCTTAACATTGTTGTAGTGCTATTGCTGGCATTATAGACAACTAGATGATCGGTTCCTACATTGAATGAATTTAGGCTATGATTGAAGTCGAGAGTAATCAGCTGATCATGCAGAAAGCGAATGACTACACAACATCAATGATCAGATTTGAAGATGCTGAAAGTGAAAAGTTAACGAAATTTTCTCTAACAGCACCTTATTCGTGCACTGGAAAAGAGATCCTGCTAACCGTACCAACCGCGATGAAAATTTGTCAAATTCTGAAATTTTCACCGTCGTTTATCGTCGGTACATCGCTCAAGTACAGAACCTCTTATAAGGTATGTTGGATTTCGACGGACTGGCAAAGAAGTTGACCATAGCTGTAAATTTACAAGATGCTTTCTGGATATGCATGATAAAAGGGATGCTAGCGTTTTCTTCGAAAAAGATCATTATTCATTATGAGTTCCTTTCGTGGTCCTGTTTTCTTTCAGAGAGAAGAGAGAGAGAGAAGAGAAGAAAGGTTTCCCATTCTTGCTGCTCTTCAGCACAAATATTGGATAAAACACCAGAGATGATGATGATGATGAGCATTGTATCGTCCTATCGTCGACTGAAAGTCCTAGGGTTTTTCGAATCGAGACTCTTCACCCGTGGAACTACCGCATTCGCATACCAACGCGCCGTTTTCCGCGGTTACCTGAAATATCCTTAAATCCCCCCCCCCCCCCACGATTTCCCGAGACGCTTGCACTCCTCCTCTACTGTTCTGCGCCAAGTGCCCTTGGGGCGACTCACTCGTCGACCATCTCGGGAGAGTGGATACCACTGCATGACGTAACCCGCAATGCAATTGTCGCCCGTCCTTAATATGTGACCTATCCACTTCCATCTTCCGATCACATCGCGTACGAATGCTAAACCTGTAGGCCGACCAAGTTTCACATTTAAGATAGTGTCAGGCCAGCGTAATCAGTTGGTATGACACAGACATGATGAAAGCTTGGAGATTTTAGGTAACAGTGGAGTTCACTTTCCATGTGCTACTCCCATATATCAACACAGTATGACGGCACGTCGGAGGCAAGAGCCATCGACTACATTGCCGAAATTTCTTCTTGGTGCAGCAAAGGATCATAATTATTTTCTCCGGAATGCCCCTCCTGCGTAAAGCGTTCCCGACACACTCCATGTTCACGCTATCGAGGGCCTTTTCGAAATCGATGAGTGAGTGCAGCGAAGATCTCGACTCTGCGAGCTGTTCTAAAATGATGAACCAACCTGTCGATCAAATTTCGAAAAGTTCTTTGATGCTTTCCATGATTATTTGAGCCATTGGGTTTCCAAATGCAAAAAGCCGAGGGATACCCCTCTAATTGTCACACTCAAAGCAGGTCTCCTTCATCATCTTCTTTTTCCAAGCTCTCGGATTCCCAAGATTTCCAAACGAGTGGAAGCAGCCCATCTGCAGTAACTGAACATGCAGCGATGAATAACTCTGCGGCGAGACCGCTTCTGCTTGGAAGAACAGTGCGTATCAATTAAGGACCACGATGAAGTGTTATTTCCACTTCTTCCGTTGTTGATCATCATGATGCGAAGTGGACCGTTAACGTCCCTCACATGACCATTGAAAGATTTGCGACCACATGCAAGAAGCTTCTTCGTGATGCATTATACATGTCTGAAATCATTGCCGTCTGTGGCATCTTCCTCTTCCCTGATCAGCGCAATACAAAATTCTCTCTTGCTACGCACACTACACTGAACTTCTCGGGATATCGCTCGGTATCGGAATTCGCCAAATGTTAGGACGCCCCTTTGGGAGTCGACGGCCTGGGTAGTATCCGAGAAAAAAAGCATTTTGGTATGATGGCCCAATACTCATCGATATTCGCAGGCGATTTGCTCACTTTCGAGCGATAACTGGATCATTCAAGCGGTCGATGTTGAACTTAGAGGTTGCAAGTCTCCAACCCTATGTTGAACTTAGAGGTTGAAAGTCTCCAACCCTATGAGAAGTGGTGGACGCAACATGCAAGTGAACGTAGCCATCGTACGATGATCTCTTTCGAGGCCAATGTTAGCGCCTCACATCCGGGGGACAACCCCTAAATCCACTGTTGATCGAATTGGTTGATCTGATTGCTCGTACGGCGCCGGTCGGTTGAAAACCAATTACCCTTATGGCAGGCTCGGTGTGTCATGAATGGAAGCTGTGGAAGTTGCAGAAATGCGCAAACCTCCCAAACCATTATTGTTGCGGTAGCCAAAATCGTGTTTTCTCATCACATGTCCGGGTAAAATCTTGTCAGATCCCGCCTTGGCATTCAGATCACTCATCACGATCACAATGCCACCTTTAGGAGACCTCCCCAAACCTGCGTTTAATTGCTCGTAGAAAGCATTCTTCTTTACTATATCAGAAGTATCCGTTGGTGCATTGTACAACTGTGATACTCTTTAACCTGGACCGGAATCCTGAAGATAGAAGTTTGTCAGTAACCAGCTCCCAGGTCAAGAGAATGCGCTCAAAATTTCATCTCCATGGGCACTTCCCCGGAAGTTGATATCCCCTTTGCACAGATGCTATTCCCGTTACTTACCTGTATAGCTAGCTTGAGGTTTCTGCGAGCTTCCTTGGAAGTATGTTCATTCATCTCTTTGCGAGTCCTACGTACTACTCCGATCAAAGGTCAGGGTAATCACTATCCCAGCAACGTATACGTATTTATAATACAATTAAAATAAACACATCCCTTTTTTGAGGAAGTGGAGAATGATAATCTCGAAGGAAGGCTGCCATCTACAGGCTTTTAATTGAAGGAATATTTTCATACTGTTTACTATCAAAAAATAATTGCTGATTTAATCCTTGAACGTAAGGAACAAAACTTTGAGAGACTGATTGACAAAGAGAAGACTGGATTTCGGGTAGTAATCATAGAAGAGACCTTTCAGATCGACATTGTACAATGCATAAAATTTAATTCGTCCGGGGGGGCGGGGGCATGCATCTCGGGTTGATTTGAAGACAGAGCTTTATTTCTGATAGATATTGTTTCTGTCTCATATCGGTGAGGTCCTGCTTTGGAGAATGGACGGTAAGAAATCAGTGGCCCAATATATATATATATATGGAGATCCTGGTCCGCCATTTCACAGGAAGTGACGCTTTAGACCTTGAAATTTTACTATTCTGCATACGGCCAAGCGGTCTTGTTGGTTTTCAAATTTTTTGACCACGTAGCTCACCAATTGTAACTATGTGAAACTGCGACGCAAGGTCTCATCCAGTTCAGAGTCCTTGGGCGATTGCTAGAGCCTTAGCACCAAATGTCAGATGTCTCGGGAAAAATCCGCGAAGGATTCCTGTTCGTTTAGGGTCCTGATTCGGAACCGCTCCCAGAAATCATTTGGTAGTCGATCCTGAAATTGATTCTTGAGGGTGTCCCGCTGATTCGGCCACCGAGTGTTGAAGTTATTGCTCTCGCTGGGATAAGCTAGCATTTATTCTTCTAAAGTGGGTCGCAATTTTGTCACTTGTTTTGCCCCCAGATTTATGTACATATATCGTCCAATTAACATGGAAGATATTGCTGCAGGGCATATAAAATGGGAAACGCTAAAAAATTGTCACCTACATAATTTCCTTTTTTGAATTCTAAAAATTTTCTTTCGGGTGAAGATTATTTATTTATATTTTGATTTATCATGATCATGATTGTTATTGTGCTGTTGCTAGCATTAAGGACAACTAGATGCACGTTTCCTATATTGGTTGAACTTAGACTGTGACTGAAATCGACTTTGATCAACCGATTGTCTACAGACGTAGAAACTAGATGACTACAAAACATCGGTGATCGAATTGGAAGGGGAGCATCATTTAATATTCGCTTAATTTCGCTGTCGACTCGCTCGGAGAGGAAAGATTCCTTAATTCATTACGACTCATTTTAGTGGCCCAGTTATCGTTTTAGTGGGAAGAGAGAATAGAGAGAATATGAATGATCATCGCACCGATATCAAAAGGACTATAGTTCTGTGAGGTCAGCTTACACTGGAAACTCTTTTGTTTCATCTCAAACCACCACACTATGAATACATATCATAAGTGAACATCGACCTAATGTTAGCAGCATATATCATGACTACATGAGGCCTAAGTCCCCAAAGGTCTGCCTGCACAGAACATAAGCTGTGAGAGTTTTATTTCACCTTTGTCTCTATTTGTTTGTCCCAAAAAAGCATGTTATCTAGAATAATTCCAAGATATTTCACTTCTTCGGGGAGTTGAAGGGTTTTCCCCTCATCTGTGCAAGGCGGAGACCATTTAGTTTAGTATTTAGTAGCTTTTTGTAAATAATACCTTTCTGATTTCACTCAAAGTCTATTCCTGAGGCACCAGCTGTCAATCAAATCAACGGCGCGTTAAGGATAGAAGGGGCATTTGACCGTAGTTCCACTTCTCATGGATAAAATGGCAAAACCATCCTAAACTGTGGTTCAACCACCCACGATCTTCGAATCAGCAGAATCAGTAGCTCTGCAGATGTTGTGACCTTATCCCGCGTGAAGGCATTAATGCCAAATATGACTTCATTTTTGTTTAGAGGACCAGTCACACGGACTAGTCACACGAACTGGTCCTCTAAACAAAAATAAAGTCATATTTGCCATTAATGCATTCACGCGGGGTAAGGTCACAACATCTGCAGAGCTACTGATTCTGCTGATTCGAAGATCGTGGGTGGTTAAACCCTTTTTTTTCAGAAAGTGGAGAATTAGAATCCTGAAGGAAGGTATCCATCATGAGTGTGTTAATTGGTAGAGTATCTTCATGTTGTCTGCTGAAATAAACCTTAAAGGCAAGGAATACCAATTTGGGAGGCTCATAAAGAGAAAGTAGCCTGAATTTCGGATAGTGACCATATTAACCGACCTCCCGGATCGTCACTGTCCAATACATATAATTTAATTCTTCCGGTCGTGACAGATGAGGGTTCTTTAGATCTCCAGAAGGTGTTCAGTCGTATCAAGGAGCGAATCTGACGTGCTTTACGCAGCCGGGCATGCATCTCGGAAAGATTTGAAGATAGAGACTCATTTCTGATGCCGATATTATAATATTTCTGCCAGTGATGGATGATGTGTTTGTACATCTTTGGAGAGGATACATTAGAGAATCCTTAGGTTACAATATCTTTCCTCGACGATTGGACTACGCTGGTGATATCTTCCAGCTCTCCCATGGAGTGGTTCAGCTTAATTTAAAATCTTTTAACTTGAAGCAGAAGGGAAGAAATATCGCACTGACCATAAACACCGATAAGACCGATAAGAATCATCTTCATGGTTTTATTTGAAATTCGAAAATACATGTAGTGAAATTCACTATTTGAGGATGATCGACGAGTGGCTTGTCCTAGAACTATCTAGCGAAAGAATGCAACTTCCTCGAGGAATCATGGGGGAGCTGAAGGAGATCATTGAGAATCGTCATCGGTGGCATGTAGATATGATTGACGTACTAAATGCCACATAGGCTCCCACGGCAAGCATATATGTATATGTATACAGTCCGTTTCATTTTTAGTAGAGTTAGAATCTGCTTTGCTTTCCTCCAATAATAATCCTCCTTAGAATGAAGGAACTCTATCTGCCTGAAATATCATCATCATCAACGGCCCAACAACTGGTATCGAGCTCCAGACACCCCCATTTTGCGCCGAGGTCCACCAATTCAATATCCCTAAAAGTTGTCTGGCGTCCTGGCCTAGGCCACCGCTCCATCTCAGGCAGGCTCACCCTTGTCTTCTTTTTTTAACATAGATATTGCCCTTATAGACTTTTCGGGCTGGATCGCCCTCATCCATACGGATTAGGTGACCCGCCCACTGCAACCTGTTGAACCAGATTTTAGGCACAAGGTACCGCTCGTAGATTTCGTCGTTATGTAGGATACGGAATCGTCCATCTTCATGCGGAGGGACAAAAATTCTTCGGAGGATTCTTCTCTCGAACGCGGCCAAGGGTTCGCATTTTTTCTTGTTATTAGATACAGTAAGAGCGTACATGGGGGGATCATTTTCAGTAGTGCATGAAATCCTTTAGATGTATCTAGTAGAGAAACTTCTTAAAATCTAAAAGACAAACTTTAGATAGTGCTGTCAAGTTACAGACGTAATTTCTATCCTTCAGGCAAGTGCATCCTTACAGTCAACGTGGGCCTCATACCCTTAACGATACCAACATCTACAAACAGTAGTCATGCTCTCAAATAAAATGGTTTCCTTTCATTTGTTGAAGCAATAGGACACAAAACTTCTTTCTGTACATCCTTTCATAACCACCCACCGTTCTATTAGAAACAAGATATTTCTGTAACACTATTCCGTTGCACTCACTACATTTTCACGAATAAAAATTGCATCAAATACAAGGGAATGGCATCTGGAAAGGCAAACATGGAATCGACATTGGGGGGTGTAGTAATAAGAGCTCAAAAGCTTCTAGCCCCAGCCATCCCCATTCATATCATAATGAAAAGAATCTCCGGGGGAATATCTCTAGTGAAGCGAGGATATCATGTTCATAGCTAGCGCGGGGAACATGAATGGGTTGAACCCAGAACGGCATGTTCCCTACATATCCTGCAAACTTATTTTCTGCACTTTCCCGCGGGAACAAACCTCATTTTTGTACACATATTGGCTGTGCGCTACAAATAGCATTTTTTCTCTCTCCGTAGAGGGTGCACGGTAGTTACAATATATGTATATGGCCCCGTTCCTAGCTTTTGGAAAAAAAAAAAATTGGCGCACAGACGGAACCACCTATCGCTGACCGTTATCAGCCTGGGTACATTCTGCTAACTATGCAACTGGAAAATGTTTGCTGGTTATCCTTTTCGACATGTTTCCGTGTGTGGGAATAATACATTGGATTGTGCATTTCGGCGGCACACCAGGACAGGGTGTGGTACAAACAGATATTACCGAAAAGTGCCTTATCAAACTGTATGGGGCCTGAGTGGTTGGCAAGGATATCTTTGCAATGTTTGCTTCCGGATGCAAATGTTATGAGTGGGGTTTTTAGTTCGAGCTTCAGGTGTTTGTCGTATGGCTTATTTGAGGATTCCACTGTTTTTTGTTTGGAAATTTCGTACAAATATGTAAACGGATTCAATTCCATAAAACTTGTTGGTGAGTATGGATGAGTGTTCGCTCTGAGGACACACTGGGGCTTCAATGGTTGAAGTTTGGCTGGCTATAGGCTATAGGCAATGAAGGGAGAAGGATATTCAGCTTAACCCATGCATTTCTTATGTGTCCCTGATCCAATTTCTTTGGCGTAATTACATCAAAGTCCTAGACAGCAGGTCCTAGGCAGGCTCACCTCTTGCTCTGGCCATGTTGCTGGAGGCTGATTTCGATCCTTGGGCTCCCAAAGTGAAAATTTCCAGTCGTCTCTGTTTGTCCACTGTGCCCTATAACCCACAAGTTACTTCTAATCCAAACAGTCATAAAAGTTTATGTCTAACGTATTCAGGCAATCGAAGTCCAAGCCGAATTGGGCTACTTCTAAATTCGACGTATCTTCTTATCCTTCACAATATCCACTTAGCGACTTTCAGTGCGTCTATAAAACTGTGCTTTTCAGCAACAATATCTTCTAAGAAGCCATCTAAGTGCCCATGTTATCTTAGTCCAATGGCATTACACTAAGTGTTTAACAAATCCCTATATGACTGCAAAGAGACATGAAACAAATGCAGTCCGTTTGTTCTGCAGCCATTTTCAGTCACACCAAGGTCCTGACTGCATACCTGGAGACATTTGGCAAAAAGGTTCCTTTGTTTCAGCACAAACAAAGGATAAAACCTGAATTTTCCTTTGGTTAATTACAAAAAGCTCAGCACGGGAGGAAGAATAGAATATTCATGACGTTTCGTGATGATCCCACTCTCCCGGACCTGCAGGCTCCATTGGATATCGTTAACTTTTCCACTGTCTCTCGTGTACCGGTGGAAGTAGCATGTTTGCCTTTTTGTCTTGCTTCCAGTGATGCATTCATGCTTTTCTCGGTTTTTACTTATATGGGCTTAGTAGCGGGAATAAAATGGCTTGTCGACACACAATGCAAGCATGTGGGAAGGGTTTGTTATTTTTTGAGTGAACAATTAGGATAAAGTAAAAATCCAGACCACTAGGTGTGGTGGCGTGGAATTAATGTTAATGCCGGTATTGTCTTCGTATAGCATTCAAGTTAAAGGTCGGGTGGTTTTTAAGAACTAATTGTGAGATGTAATTGAAACTGAAAAATGTGGCGGTGGAGTGGAAAGTTTCCGTCGAATGGTTGGAAGGGAACAAGGTCGAATTGTGTTTACTTCGGTGTAGCATTTCATTTGAATTCTGCTGTTGGATTTAGGTGCGGTGGTGAATGACTCTGTTCATGATATCCAGCTTGCCGTTTTAACCAGAGCTTCCTTATAAAACGAAAGATATCTATGGCATGTAAAACTCTATTCATGCCACCTTCTTCATTATAGGACAACTTTATACCATTGACAAAACTCTCCATTTTGGGCATGCATCCTCTGAATCGTTTATATGCCTATCAACACTCTACAGATCGTCCAATCTTTGCATGAAAGGCAATTGGAAGGATTTACAAGGTGGACCGGCAATGCAGTATTCTTTTCCAAAATTGATAATAATATTCTGGAAGCCTACAATATACAGATCATAGCTGGGTCTACGAACTGGTAGACTGCATTACCTGTCAGTTGTGAGATACTTCTATACCCATCAAAGTTCGTCAAAACTTCAGCATATCAGACTATTCCAACTAGCCCTGTAAGTAAATTTCGACTTGTGTTCCCAATTTTTGTCTGCCCGTTTTTGCTGTCAACAGCGGGGAAATATTACGTCGTACTTTTCACGAATATAAAAGGCTCGTTAGGTGTTCGAAACGAGACTCCTTTAGAGCGTACTGTGAGGAACTGGAAGGCGAAAGAGTGACTTCAAGGCTGTGCAGAGTCCTCAAAAGGGATGGGTCGGCCAAGTTGGATTTTCTTAGAAAACCCGACGGTACTTTCACGAGCTCCAGACTGGATTCAGTACAGACCCTCCTGGAAGTACACCACCCGGGAGAACGGCTGAGAGAAGTGGTAGGGGGAGAGTTGACGGTTCTCGCAACCCCTTCAACATGCAAGTGTTGCAAGGGTAACTGGAACACTGCGAAAGCGGTTGTTACCTTTGAAAAGGTGAGAGCTGCCATACTGTCCTTTGAACATTTCAAAGCACCTGGCATGGATGGCATCTATCCGGCAATGCTAAAGGAGGATATGGAGCATTTAGAGCGACCTCTAAGAAATATTTTTCGAGGATGTCTTGCTCTGAGGTACGTGCCTTCTTCTTGGCAACAGGTTAAGGTAGTTTTCATATCGAAACCTGGGAAAGATGACTATTCTAATCCAAAGAATTTCAGACAGATCAGCTTGCCTTCATCCTTGCTGAAAGGTTTGGAGAGACTGGTGGAGTGTCACATTCGTGGAAATGTACTTAGGTCACACCCACTTGGTGAAAACCAACATGCTTACCAACGTGGAAAGTCCTGTGAGTCTGCTCTTCTTTATTTGGTCACAAAGATAGAGGATGCAACTTTGAATGGTGAGTACGCGATGGGGGTGTTCGTGGACATTGAAGGGGCTTTTGACTGTGCGCCTTTTCAAAAACTTTGTGATGCCGCCAGAGCGCATGGTATTGATGGTGCTTTAATAAAGTGGATCCATGCAAAGATTGCTGTGCGCTAAGGTGGGGGTCGATCGCTACCTGACCACAGAAGCAACGAAGAGCTGCCCCCCAAGGAGGTGTGCTTTCGCCACTTCTGTGGAGTATGCTGATCGACTCACTACTATGCGAACTGCAAAATGTGCCAATTCACGCTCAAGTTTATGCTGATGATGTGGCTGCACTTGCTGTTGATCGGGATCTTGGAACGGCGTACAGGAATATACAACGTGCCGTTGATTTGATAGACAGCTGGTGCCTCAGACATAGTCTGTCAGTTAATCCAAATAAAACCACAATGGTTTTATTCACAAAAAGGAGAAAACTGGATGGACTTTGCCTTCCTGAGATGAGGGGTACTACCCTTCAACTCTCCGAGGAAGTGAAATATCTGGGAGTCACTCTAGATAAAAAACTTCTTTGGAACAAACATGTAGAGGAAAAGATGAAACGAGTTCTCACAGCTTATGGGCTGTGCAGACGGACCTTTGCCTCGACATGGGGACTCAGGCCTCATGTGGTAATGTGGATATACGTTGCCATCATTAGGCCGATGTTGGTATATGCATCCGTAGTGTGGTGGGTTAAGGTGAGACAAAAAGGTTTTCACCGTAAACTAGCCGCACTGCAAAGAACTGTGCGTCTGGGTATCACTGGTGCCATGAGCACGACATCCGGCGCAACTCTGAATGCATTACTCAATTTACAGCCCCTGGATATATTTATTCAAAGCACTGCTATGAGAGCAGCTCATAGATTTAATTTGATTAAATCTAAGGGAAAACAACGGATGTGGGGGCACAGAGCATTGGAAGAGTTACTGGGAGGGCTGAATTCAGTTCTTACAATGCCTTTCGATTCTCTTGTCCCCATACATCTGTTTGGTAGAAGATATGAAGTTACCCGGAAGCGTAGAGAGGACTGGGACCCAGAGGAATGCGTGGCGGGATATACGGAAGTCTTCTACACTGATGGCTCAAAAACAGAAGAGAATTCTGGAGCCGGAGTCTACCTCTCGATTAGAAACGAGAAGTGGGCTTTTCCTTTGGGACAATATGCAACGGTTTTTGAAGCCGAAGTTTATGCGATCCTAAGGGTGGCAAACTGGGTGATTGACGAGTGGTTGAAGGGCAGGCGCATCGCAATCTGCAGTGACAGTCAAGCTGCACTGAGGGCATTGAGCAGTCCTTTGATCACCTCGAAAATCGTTCAGGAATGCAGAAACTGTTTGAACTCTATGTCTAGATTCAATACGGTAGAACTACTCTGGGTACCTGGTCACTGTGGCATAGAGGGAAATGAAATCTCGGACGCTTTAGCGACAGAGGGGTCAATCTCCCCTATGCCGGGACCGGAGCGAGCAATTGGAGTATCAGTAGCATTGGCTAAGTCTGTTTTCAAAAACTGGGAACAAGCTTCCCATAATGACAGGTGGCAGAGCCTAAATGCTGCTCGACACACTAAACTTTTCCTGCCAGAACCGAACATACGTACCGCAAAGTTTACCCTGTCGAAAAGCAAGAGGACTTGCAGGTGTTGTGGGTATTCTGACAGGCCATAATTCACTAGCTGGACTTATGTTCAGAATAGGAATTACCGAAGATGATACGTGTCCCTAATGCCTAATGAGGAAGGGGAATCCACGGAGCATTTGCTATGTGAATGCCCCGCCTATGGACGCATCAGGCATCAGATCTTTGGTGCCGATGTTCTCCAATTGCGACGGGTAGCATCACATTCACTAACGGAAATCCTGCGATATGTTAACGAATCTGGAATATTCCGTTAGAAGGGGGAGGCGAGTGCAATGGGCCAACACGGCCTGAGTGCTCAGAAGCTGTAGCTTCTCCCCCCACCATACAAACACACACACCTTTCACGAAGCAAACGATCCTGCTAGCCTCAGACAACTGAAATGCATGGCAGGGACTGCCGTTTTTACTAAATTTTCTAGTATTTCTTTGTTCTACCGCTCCAAATAGTTCATGAATGAATACGGTTGTCATAAATGTCAGTACCAAGGAAGCCGTGATACCTGTACAAAGCATATGAATTTCATAATTTAGTCGCTTTCAGCACTGGGCTAATGATAACCAAACCAGGACCATTTCTAAAAATTTTACTTTTGCTACTAATTAAATGTTTTTATACTCACAGTTGCAAGACCCATGTAGGGGCTTTAAGGTGCTACCACCAAATTGTTTATGCATTCCTTAGGAAGAGTGAACAAATATTTCTATAATGGCAACCGTCCATCGTTTTATTTCAAAATGAATACCAAAAATCCAATTCGGCGGGCTCTATCTAAGAATGGCTTGAACGTAAATACCACCAATACGATGGACAACCCCGAATTATACGGCTCCATTAATGCTGCATCCACTATTGTCCTGGAAGCTGATACCCCAGTATTTCTGTTACTATGCAGGATACATTTTGGATTTTGATAAGTAAACTAATAAGTGGATGGTGCTTGTAGCTAAGCGGTGTCCTTTTAAAACCGTCGGTAGAAGTTTATTATACCCAAAAACCTACACAAATCCTTGACGGTGTTGAGTTTTTGAAATCTTCGCACCGCATCAACCCGAAGTAGGGGAGGCGAGATACCATTCTGAGTGATTGAGAACTTTACTTCTATAGTCACAATCTCTCCCTGAGATTCTCATAATTTGCCCCGAAATATCTGGTGTTGTTTTTGACAGTAGGGTTGGTAAGGACGAAACGGAAACCCTACTGTGAGTAAGAATGTCCTGGCTGCTTTTTACATATGGAAACGAACAAGGAAACGAGAATAGGTCACGCTAAGGTTGATTAAAAATGGTGAGATCGAGACAATAAAAAGAAGAGTATGCAGAAGGCGGAGAGCGCCTTAAAGGTAACACAATTTCATTGGGAGGACGAGGAGGAGAAAGCGTTGTCAGCAGAAGCCGAAGCTTTAATTTCGGGAAATCTCTGCTAACTGAATTGCCTGATTCATCTGAGTGTAATTGCGCGGTATTTCTAGCGATTAATTATTTCATAGCCCTGAGACTTGTTAGCACTGATGAAGGAAACAAGTGGTTCCCGAAATATCGGTATTTGCAAAATATAAATCGACACTAGCGAATAGGAAAAACAAGTTTTTATAATTTCAAACGCACCTGGCGATACTGCTTTTAAGGAACTCCAAAACTTCACTCAAGGAACCATCATATGCTAGTCTAACGGCATAGGGCTGCTTTAATTGGGAGACCATTTGCAACCGAAGGATACTGACGCAAGGACTGGAGTGACTCGCAATATAAAAGCGGTGGGGATGGTGGTAGGGCTGAAGACTGCATGCAGCCAAGCTGTCATGATGTTGACAGATTGATTAGTTAATAACTGTAGATTTTGTCCCTTTCGACCAAAGCAATGTATTTGGTACTTTCCTGGATACCTCTCCAGCAGTACGTTGACGTGCACATCAACGTTGCCAAAGTAGTCGTCCGGGGCGATTCAACCTGAGATACGTCATTCCTGCCGTGATTCCTGCTACACTTGTATTAAAATTATTAAACGTTAAATTTTAAGGCATTGTCTGGCGTCCTGACCTACGCCATCGTTCCACCTCAGGCTAGTTATAGTCTCCTACCTTCATTGTTTTCGTTTGACCAATGTGATTCGAAATGTCCGCTCCTTTCGGGATTCCAGGACTAGTATAGAATCAGAAGAACTGTTACTGAACTTTCATCATCTAGAAAGCAAAAGATTATTTTGTAGCGGGTGCGGGTGGAAGTTAAGGACGTTACTGAGCATATAGACTAGTCCATATTGCTCTAGATCTCTTGCTATTAATCCCAATTCTCAACCGTGTTAGAAATTTGCTCATGTTTTTAAGATTATTGCTATTAGTGGCGAGCCAGTCAGGCCTGCAATAGAGTTGCAAACTTTGAATGCCATATGGTTTCCTTCAAAGGCAGAGAAGGTATTTGGAGGAGGCTCGTTGAACTACAGTGGTCTTTCACTGCAATTCATTTGATAAGCGGATCGTTTCCTTCACCACGGGTCACAGATTTTTTAAAGGAGGAGTTTACTTTTCAGCAAAGAAGAATGGTCAGAGTTAGCAAACCAAACCACAAAAGTGTCACACATGGCAATAGTATGCAAGCCTTGGTGAAAATATGCAGCACCTCTGAATTGAATCGAAAGTATATACCCAAAGATTTCCCTTGAACCATGGGTCTTCACAAGACTGTTCCTGCTTACTTCATACCAGGTAACCTCGAGTGCCTTTTTGATAGATACCACTACAGATGAGTCCCTTGCAGACTCAGATCTTCATCGAGTATCTGGATATGGAATTCTCTAACTCCCCCAATTTTGTTATGGTCCCGATACCCTTCTTTTTAGACTAAGAGTCCAAATTTTGAAAAAAGAGGACTTGCAGACTGCTGCATTCATGGTCCCACCCTCTCATTTTCCGAGTGCTTAGCTTGTGTCACCGGATTTCTCGTCTAAGTTATATAAAGCGAGCATTCTGAAACATTTTTGACATTTCAATAGCAATAGTTCACCACTTGGGCCAATTCAAGGGGGCCTTATCCCGCCTATAACAAGAACCCATCGCGAGAGCTCTTGTACCAGACGCGTGTAAATGCATAAAAGATTACGGCGGTCTGCACGATGCACCTGTCTATAGAGCACCATGTCGACAGACTCGGCATACCCTACAATTTTCATTGCCGAAGTTACGGACAAGAGGGAGAAATCTTGAGACACTTTTTTTGCGGTTACTTAGCTCTGGCTAGAGCGAGGCTATGGACCGTAGATAAACCATTTTTTGAGGACCTCAAGAAGATCTCAAGTTACAGGAGGGGAGAGCTCCGTTTCTTCGTGAATGTTACGGGCTGGCTCTGAAGTTCTGAACCGCTGGGATTTGCCACCTTTGCTCACCAGAGCAGTCATGATCTTAGGAGAAAACTGATAATCGTATTGAGAGGCAGAGAAGAAGACAGTGGTCTCAACAAGTGGGGGCCTTCATTGTAATCGGGATACCTCTGCTAATTGAATCACGTGAATCAGATCCATGATAACCTTAAAAAGGGGTGGGGGGTATGACCGTCGGGCTTGCTATAATACTACCAGAGGGACAAAAGTGAGCCAACCCTGTTTTGGAGAGACTCCAGAACAGATGAACTGCCGGATGTTAATGTGACGGGAAGGCCACTTTCAACCGAAAGTTATTTGTGCAAGCAGGAAAAATACCCAGATTTGTGGTATCAGATGCTACATAGAAGATTGAGTGCAACGTCCTTGGGCTTCTATCACTAGCCAAAGTAGTTCTTTTATTAGTTTTCTTGGTATCACTCCGGTAGTACAATGTGTGCGCGAGAATGTTGTCGACATAGCCGCCAGGCATGCCTGAACCTACATGTTGTAGACAATTCCTTATATGATATTTCAGATTTATCCTGCCGAGGTTTTCGCGTTTTTCCTTTCTTCAGATGACTTTTAATTTGGAGTCGAAAAAAAACTCGATACTTTCAGGTTCAGCTTCACTTTACACAGTATGCGTGGAAGGTTTCCCTAATATTAAACTATGACCCTACAGGCGAACTTTCAAATACCCGTAGAGCCTACGCCTTAAATTAATTTTTTGACATTTGTTTTTCCTTTACATGTAATCATCTAAAGTTTGTAGTCAAATTATATAATAAAGTAGGTGACCCACATTGGGCGCCGGAATGACAATTCAAAGGAGTATGTTTTGAAAGCCCGCCCAGATTTGATTACCGCCAATTATAAAGTTGAAAGGTCGAAAGTAGTGAATTTAGTTGTCCCGGCCCACCAAGACAAAGTTTTGCCGTTGCATCTAATAACATGTAAACGACATATAAGTTCCGATTGAGACTTTTTTTGTAGGACTGCATTTAGATAAGGGTTCATCCAAATGGTAGATTTTCACGAGCGGTATTAGTGTTTTTCAGGAGCTGTAAATATATCTTCTTTCATCTATGCATGTTACTTTTCGATACCCATGAAACAAAGTGTTGATTTTCTCACATTTGACTCCCTTATTTCTGCGGTTTTTCATAGTTCAAGCCTACATATGAATTTGACAGTCCTTTCAACGACTGTTGATAGTGTCTGCTGTCAATGGTCCTCAACAGCACTTACGCTAGCTTAATCCATATAACTTCTACTTGGATTGGCAATTGATAACCATTTGTACCCCCACTGATGGAAACGAAGGGCATTGAAAAGCTTCATATTATCAATTTTTTTATGGTGTTCACATTTTGAAAGCATTTGACTTGCCGAAACCATTTCAAATGTCAATCTCGTTAATTCCTAGTCAGATTCTTGGATTTCTTGGAATAAATCGTATAGTGCGAGACGGAATTAACAGAATTTGTCCCATCACCTTTTTTACATCCAAACCACTTCTTTCGACTCCCACTGATACTCAAAAAAACGCTTGAGGTCATCCAAACCCCAAGGGCCAATACACTAGCTTTTGAACCATTGTCATTATCATTTAGCATTATTTCACTAAACATAAAGATTTTGTCTTTTTTCTCCGAAGTCATGCCAACCACCAATCACCAATAACTGGCTAGGGGTGAACTCCTGCGGTACCCCGTGCCTTCTCATCGTCTCCCATCAACTACCTAAAGTCCCGGTCGGAATTTCCTGATTGATTTTCATCTATAACGTTTCACGTCTCCCATCGGGGGTTTTTCGATTATGACCCTGTGGCCGAAATCGATTTTTTCTTGTGGCGTTTATAGACTGCCGGCACTCTTTTCCGGGTGTATTTATTTGGACGTTTCAGGGGGGCTCCCCCGAAAGACGGTGTGCTTGACGATAATCAATACAATCCTCCTTGGCTTGCGTTAACGTGCCGGATAGCTCGGCTTTCATGCTTTTTTATGAGTTGTCTATGACGGAGCGGCAGCATGAGATATACTTTTTCCGTGTTGTAATCTTCTTGCGGCGTCAATGAGTGGTAGTAGTGTGGTGGTGATTCCCTCGTAGCTGCTTACCGTCTGATGCGGCACCCCAGTGAAAAGGGAATCTTCCGCTGTATCTCGTCAAATATGTTAATGTCATGGAAAGTATCTAGTAATGATCTTTATGTTATGCTATTGACAATAAATTTTCAGATTTCTTGACATGTCACGTTCGTGTTGCATTGTTGTCGTTGATATGTAATAAAGTTGATATTGATGCCGCTGGTGTTTGGAGGTTGGTGAATTGTGATAAGAAAGCTGAAGGGTTGTTGTAAGGAACGTGAAATGTTTACTTTCGTAGATTTATTATTCCTAATAGTCACAATTTTGAGGGTGAAAAGTTGCAGTTTTTCGAGAAGATAATTTGGGAGGCATGATATGTGGGAATTAGAGGATTTTATTGATTTGAACCTGAAGCCGGCTTTTATGAGCCGGATACGTCTGATAACTGGCTTAGACGGTCGTACTACATGCGGAGACATATGCCACAGTAGCGCCTGGGAAACAAGGATTCTATGAGCATATTCCAACCTAAGGCAAAGTAAAATTGAAGAAGACTAAAATTAATTTTTTTATTAATACTTTCGAAGTCCAATTATTTCCCTGCTGAGACACATTTTGCTCCTTACGAAAAAAGTGCTTTGTATCGTAGAAACTCTATTTCGGGAACCAGTTGTTTTCTTCTCCAATCGAAAATCTGGCTTCCGCCATACATCATCATTCTGGGCGATTTAGATTGCTGGTGGAGTCATCTGGGATATTGGGTGTCCTTGACGGAATTGAGAGTGGACAGATGGGGAAGGATTTCGGCACTGGAGAACAAAAAACTGTAGCGAAGTCGATGGATTCTTGAGGAATGCTAGCAGGATATGTAGCCGTTGAGGGAAAAGTGTTGCTGAAGTAATACATTGAAGTAATCCAATCGTCTAGAAAACCAAATATGGGCTTGTAAAGACATAGGTAGGAAAAGGATCAGGAGAACTACAAATGATTCTGTATTTCACTTGAAAATAGGGGATTTTATCGGAACTAGAAAGTGTGATATTCGTTTTCCTCATTGGTAGTTCATACTAGATGCTGGATAAAGGAGTGGTTCTGTAGTTGACTTTGAGAAAAGTTAAGGGTTATACACGGTACATGCGGATAATAATTAGATTGTCATTACAGTTCCAGTGATATCACCATTTTTTAGTCTTTAGGAAATCAACTTAGTGAAGCTTCAACGATATTGAGTATGGTATGTCCTCTTGAAAATTGGAAACTAGAAAAGACCCCGGCATTTCCGTCTTAAGAATTGTAAATTCTTCGATAGCTGCTTTTGGTTCGAGTATATTTTTGAGCGTTCGTCGATCTAGCCTTTCCCTACAGGACCTCCTGGCATCTAATAACTCCTATTATTGCAGCCCATCAAGGTATAATGGGGGCTTCGTTTTAGATCGGTTCTGTGTTTACTCTCCCCTAATTTTCAGGTCGAATTCAACGCAATATCGTTACTCCAGTCGAAGTGCCCTATGAACGTGAGGTGATATGACTTTATATCTCGCTGCCCACATGTATGGTCTGACATTCATAAGGACTGACAGATGCCGGCATTCGATCATTTCGTGACCAATTTAGTTGAGAGTTGTCCCATCTGAAGAGAACCACATTCACATATAATTATTATTTCCGAATCGTCACAATCTCGGCAGATGCCGGATTTTACCTAATACTAGCACTAAGTGCCAAGTATTTAGTGTCGGACGATCCTACCTACTTAAAAACTAAAGGGGGCTGGTGGTGGTAGCCGGTGGTAGGTCATTGGGAGAATCCGCCGAGAACTCCCCGCAACATGGAGCACGTATGCAGAATGGTGTAGTTCTGCGTAGTTTGACCCAGACTGTCTGAGAGTCCCAGGACATTAAGCGAAGCCGTGAGGGATTTAGGTGCAATACCTGTAACTGACAATATTATGGGAACAACAACCACCCGCTCGAGACGCCAAATTTCTTTCATTTCTCGAGCCAGTGGCTCATATTTCACCTTCTTCGCCACGTATTTCTGTTTGACGCTGCTGTTATGGGGGATAGCAACATAAATTATATACGCGGAGTAATCCGGCTTGTCAACTAACAGTACGTTAGGCTGTGCAGTATGGCGATCACTTAGAACTTGCCAGTCCCAATACAAGCAGAACTATCAAATACTGCTTGCGGCTCTTATCGATAAACCGGACATTAGTTTCGGATCAATGCAATACAGATGTAGGACATCGATTGACCACGTATGCAGGACGCTATCCAAAGCCTTAACATAATCGATATAGCAACTAAAGAGATTCCTTCGGTCTCTAGTTGTTTGCCCCACAACTACGGAGTCGATAATGAGTTTGAGAGTCTTTGCAACCCCTTAACCTAACTCGGTGGCCTTCTGCTCCTCGGACAGAATGTTGTTGGTCTCGAGGTGCGCATTGACCCTTCTACTGGACGTTATGAATTTGTAGAGGGTTGGTAAGCAAGTAATCAGTCTTTTGTTTGCGGGGTCCTGCACCGTCTCTTTCTTAGGGATAAAGTAGGTAATCCCCGCAATGAGGAAGAGTGGGAATTCCTCCGACCGATTCATGACCTGATTTATGCTGTGTGACACTGGTACCATAAATTCTGTACCGATCCAGACCTGGGCCCCTCCAGTTCTTCGAACTCTTTCGTCGAACTTCCCCTTCGATAACATCCCCAAAATTCATGCCAGGCGCCTTGGCATGGCGATGATCCACTCAGCATGCTGGGCGGCTAACTCCCAAAGTCCACCCCAGTATTCCTTCGCTTCCGTTATCGGAAACTGCACTGTCTAGACGATCTGTTGGGATTCGTTGAGAGATCTGAAAAAGCTCCGCTGGTTCCTTGCGTATGTTGCATTCTGGACACGTCTGGAGTGACTTTCGCCATACCGCGGTAACCGACTGCATATGACAGAAAGTTTCTGCTTTAGTCTGTCCCGAATTTCAACTACGGGTGTCTCACTAGGGATAGGGATGACAGTAGAATTGTCAGCCCGACACCAACTCTTAACTTGGAGGCGCAGTTTCTATCAAGGGATTAACTCGCATGCATCCTTCTTCGTCTGTTATTTTCGGTTTAGGATGAACTCCCAGCGATCATCACGTAGAAGTCAAGATACGATTGGGTTGCAGAGTTGCTGATGTTGGGGCAGCAGGCCTGGCACTTATGATATCCTTTGATGAAAAACTAAAACCAAAATGAGCTAAGATCTGAACCCTCGGAATACGTAATAAGAGACAAAAAGCTTGCCTGAGGAAGCTACTTAAAGAGAGCACGACCATACTCTGGTTTCACTAGTAAGACAGATGACAGGGAAGCTTTAACCGAAATAATCCTAAAGGAATGCGTGACATGAGTGGAATGATAGAGAACAGAATGGATATTGCATAGGATGAAGGTAGAGTCAGTTATATCGGAATAGGAAGCTGATATAGGAATAGACAGGACAATAAGAGGTAATAATTTCGGAGGAGCTCATTGATACAAAGCTGAATTCTTGCAAGATAATGAAATCATAAAATTAGACGGATTCTCTTAACAATTGTTATTTTGAAATCTCAAACAAAATTTTCAGTTCATTGGTTTCTACCTTAAAAGGGTTCTGGATATAAACATATTAGGATGAGGAAAGCTGTTAAACCTAGGTTATCTCCTAATAATGGGGTCTGTTGAGATTGCGTAGTCTGCGTCGTGATGCAAACGTTTCCTGCAAATTTTCTGGCTCGCGATTTAAGGAAAAAAATATATTTTCTCCTTTAAAAATTATAGGAATTATTCAATAGGATTAACATCCATGTCATCTGTCTAGAATGAACACATATTTAGGCGGAGGGGTGGGTAAGCTTCCTTCCTTCCTCTCACTCTCACAATGATCCCATTTAAGATCACTTTTCATAGCAGCGGACTCAACATTGAATACTATGAATTTTTTCCACGACGATGTACTTCTATTCCTTCATTCCTTCCTTATCAAACTGGCTTTCCGAGGAGCATTACCAAATAAGGGCCTTTCGTTTCAGTCAATGAAGTCTTTATTCATTCCCAGATGTCTAAATTGAATGCATTTTTAACATGCAACACAAGATTTATTGAGTTACCTTTAAAACCATGTCTATGGTGTCTATGGTATCGATGATTGAATAAACTTGACAAAAACCAAAATGCTATTCCGATAGGTCATCCCTATAAGAAAAATCGAGCGGTATGATGATGGGCCTTCCGGTTGCTTATTGGGCAGTAGGTAAACTAGTTTTGCCCTCTTCCACTGGGCGGTGAAAACTCCTAACATGTAGGTCACTAACATACTGACAACCTAGTTGGGTCCAGTCTTAAAACCGAGTTTAAGGACTCCATTGGGAACGGCATCCAAATCAGGGACTTTATTATCACCGGTCCTCGTACCAATTTCCACAAGTTCCTCCTCAGTCAGGAGAAAATATCATCTTCACTATATCGAGAAAAAGATGCGAGCAAATCAGCTGTGGTATTCTCCTCCTTATCTTATTCATAACCCTTTTTCTCGGGGGTTTAGGTCGGCCTCTCCGCAAAGTTCTGTAAAGTATTCCCGCTTACTGATGAATATAGCCTACTTAAGTCTACCTCGGAAGTTGGCGTATATTTCCCGTTTCGCGCTGAAGTCAGGTCTAACTTGAGATCCCTGGTAGGTCCTTCTTTTTTCGGATGCATGCAACTCGCAACGCGGCAATTTCTTCGTTCTATCAACAGTGTGGCGGGGATTCGTCCCCTCGGCATGGCAGCATGGCATGTTCTCGTTATGTGTTTGATTATTTGTGCTACCTTTTTTTAAGCCGTATCACTGGCATCATTATCTTCTAATAGCATACCTATCAATATTTCTACATTCCCAACTAATAATCCCCTGGAGAGGGGATCTCCACATACTCGAGGGGGACGATTAGACCCGAGTCTGCGAAGTATTCACCCCACGAAAACTCATCAGAAGTTATCTGGAACTATGGGAACCGGGATATTTCTCAGGAGATTTCGGAGGATATGTTCTCGGCGCAATTTTTTCCGGTTGGTCTCCTTGTGAAAGTTTCATGGTGGTTATGTGTCTATATCGCGGACAAACCTCCTGCAACTCGGGTGCCATACCCGTTAATTACGGCAAAGGCGTTATATAGGCCGCGCATCTACTGGTATGCATATATGCCAGTATTGCGGTGCCAATCACTATGTGTCTCTGATTGTGGTGTCCAAATCAACCCGTTTCGGAAGAGGGGGGATTACGCCTATATGGCAAATACTCACGTCAAATCTCCAGGACCTTCGTCCGAAATAGTATACCGAGGATTTCCTCATATTGTGCCATCGTCGCACTTGGTGGTGCCAGTTACATGTTTGGTCCAGGCTGTGTTGTTATGGCTGCAATGAAGCTTGCCGATTACTGTTACTTCCACTCTCTTCTTCTAAATGGTCTATGTGAGTATGTCCTGCCATTTGATTTGTCTAAACATCATTTCTTCATTGTGTCCAAGCCTCTTCTAAATAGTGGGCATTTACTGCTGCCGGCAACATTCCAACAGTCAACGCCCTTTTTCCCCGTGCAACTCGTTATTTGACTGTATAACCTTCCTGGCCTACATCTTTCACACCTTTTCACTGATACATATCACCGCCAGTGACCAAGTTCTAAACAACTGAAGCAGTCAACCCTTCTCTGGAACTCTCCAGCCTACTTTCAGTCCAGGTCCTCGCGGATATCCTTTTTCATCGTATGTTTGTCAATGTTGTTCCATTATATAACAGCAACCTGTTTTTTAGCCCGTACTTTAGCCCCTCCCTCTTAAGATGTTTGCACCTTCTCGGGAAAATTTTCAGCTATTTTGCCAGGTAACATAGGCTACCCTAGCACGTTTACGTTTTTATTACTAACTTGTTGGAGATGGTGATCAATTCAGGTCGGAATCATCTTTTGCGTATAGCTTTTTCTTTACACCAGCCTTGGTTCATGCTTCGGGGATTTCTTTTTGGACCTTTACCTTATGTTTATTGAAGCTGGTGCCGCTGTTTCGCAATTTCGATTATTTAGTTGGGCTTTCCTCCTCCGCTGAGGGGTCTTTTTGTCTTTTAGCATCCTGCGAGGACCCAAACCAATCGTTCGCTCTACTTTTACTCCTTTTTTTGGAGTTTACCACTATTCGGGTTTTGAGGAAGAGTCACTGAGTGACGTTTACCTTCTTCGCGGCATTTTTTCGTCCTTCAAACCTTGATTTTGTCGTGTTATAAGTAGCCTAGTGTACATTGTGTTTGTCCTTTATGAATCCGGATAACTCTATTATTTTTACTCCGATTATTGCGAGAGATGGTTCAGGTTCATTCAATTACGGACAGGAGCCTGGTTGACCACTCGAAAAAACCGCCGGCCCTGTGGTTCCAAGACCATGCACCGTAAGTTCCTATCTCTTTTTTTCCTCCAAATTGGTTTCTTGTTCTGGGTGTCTTCCTCATAGTAATTTTTTCCCATGGTTGGGTCAGTAACATCTTTGTATGTTGAGTTTATGGGAGGCCCTGATAGGTGCAAAAAGGGGGGGGGAGAAATTTTTTCTCGGAATGTGGACAAGTGAATTGATCCTCGAATACAAATTAAAAGGGAGGGTTTCTTGAAGGGTGACCTAAGATTCGGACCACATTAAAACAAAGCACCAATGCCAGATAGCAACCCCATGCAATCAAGTAGGAGGCAAGCATCGGAATTCAATACGCAACCAATGCTAGGTATGACTTTGTAACTGTAGCCGAAACAGGATACCTGACTAGATATGCTCTAATTGTTTCGATTTTGCCAACTACAGTCTTCATAGATTTCTATGGATGCTATCATCTCCACTTCAGAAATACGAGATCTGTTGCAACTTCTCCAAGAAACTGATATCGAATGTGAGCCCTTAGCACCACCAGTATCTTATCTGTCACTGGGGTATATTCAATTGAATGGATTTGTTGAAAATGAAAAGTCAATCATGTTCCTGAAATATAATTCCCAAGCTCCTTCCTTTCCCACCCTCCACCCCCGCAAGCAATTAATCTAACTGAATTTTCTGTTGTTCTCCCTTCCCTACTCCCATCCTTGAAGGATTGCTGGATGTTTCAATGTTGTAGCATGTTACGATTCAAGCCACTAATAATTCGATTTGACAGTTTCGTGCATATGCGCTATATTACGATTGAAATATCGATTCCGTACAACAACCAGAAGTTATTCGAGCCCAGGAACGAGGAAGGGACTGCCAGGCCAGGGGATGTTTCATATGAACGTCTGTATGTTTGTACATTTTATATTTGCGGAGAGTGTGTATGTATATTTTATATTTCCTAACTGACTGATTGTGTGCAAAAATGCTCCCGCGTGTCACAGTTGGATGTCGGTCGTACCGCCTCTGGAAATGCTATAGAATTGGATATGTGGAAGGATATATACAGGACGCACGTATATCCTTCCCAACATCCTATATATATATACGGGGCGGAATGGGAAATATAGGTCTTATTTGGTAAGCGTATTTTGATAATATTCTCGACATGAAAATGACAACCATGACGATGAAAATATATAGTGAATAATTCGTATATTTTCATATGTACATATTTAAGTACATACATTTGAGCAGATATATCAAACGAAAGGAATAATATATTTATTGGTATTGTCGAATTTCATGAAGCGCACAGAGCTGTATTACAATATTACAAATGAGGACGGAGAGAATGGGAATTTGATGATAATGTTATGAACGGGATGGGAAGCAGCCCTTCCTCCATGGACTGATAGGAGGCAGAATTTATCAATAAAGCTTTCAATAACCCACTAGTTTTGCCCTCGGGGCATAATAACAAGGAGGTGGGAATGTAATTAGAACAAGGATTTGGTGGTTTCGTTCAATAACATAAATAACTCCTCAAGCGTTATTGTAAATGTCGGCCGACAGATGCTCTGGACTTGATATCGGAAAGATGGCTTGACCGGAGGCTAGGATAGAACACTGCAAGTAATTTAGCGTTCACTGTGCATTAAAAAACAGTGTAACGCTCTCCCAATGCTAACCCATCTTATCTTACCATAGTTCCAACGGCCGCAATGACTAAAGGCTTCGATGCTCTTGTCTTGAATTACATGAGTGAGAATACCACATGTCAACGGAGAAACCCAATTCATTCTGATGGAGTCAAGAAACTCCAGAGAAATTTAATTATGTCAATAATCATCCCTCCGGAATGCAAGCTGTTGTAATTCGTTATCGATCGTCTTGAAGCAATAAAGAATAACTCCTGGAGTAGTCGGATGAAAGCTCTAACTGGAGTGGAGGGTGGTCTAGTCCCTAGATCCTTTTATAGATCCCCTAGAAGCCATATCAAATTTTCTGTAGATGATACCAAATCGGACCCCATAGATCAAATCCAACACTACGTCTCCGAAATGAGCGCTTAGAGGTAATTTCGAATCTCCCCAATTCATGGTGCCTCCGGTGTCAATCCAAAACCTTACAAGTTAAAAGTGGGACAACATTTTTAAATTTTATTCAGCGACTTGCCAAAGCCCCTCCACTCCCTTTTCTTAGACTAACAACTTTGCATTGTATATTATTATTATTCTGTTAAGGGAAAGTCGCATCGCGTCCTTGAAGAACTATTGTGGTTATAGTGTACCTGTTGATCATAGTATCTCAAGCAGGCCTGTAACCGTTAGGAACTTTAGTATGTTCCCCACTTCCAGAAGTCTCAGCTTTGCATCTGGTATTAAGTGCTCTCCCAGATGCATCGACCTACTTTGCACAAGTGCCGGACACTGTCCCAGGACGTGCATAGAGGTTTCGTCCTCCTCTTTACAGAACCTGCAGGCAGTGTCCGTAGCTATCCCTACCTTCCCTAGGTGATAGTTCAGCCGACAATGACCAGTGAGCCTGCTCCATCCCTGGTAGGCCCGCCCAATATAATTCCCTCAACCGTTTTTCTTCGTTTCTTAGATTCATAGCCATGAAACCGTTTCCGATTCCACAGAAGGGTTCTGGCCCGTGTAAAGGCATCCCTGCTCCCTTCTTAGCTAGTTCATTCGCTGCCTCATTGCCTTCCAACCCAGCATGGAACCCAAAGTATCTAGATTTTGTTGGACGAGCCGAGTGTATTCAGTCTCTCAAGGCATTCCCATACCAGTTTAGAGTTCACCTGGTTGGACCTAAGTGCCTTGATCGCTGCTTGGCTACCGGTGAGAATAGCTATGTTTTGCCCCCTGTAGTTCCTTTGCAGATTAAAGGAGGCACATTTGTCTATGGCGTAAATTTCCGCCTGGAATATGCTAGTGTACCTGCCCATTGGCTCAAAGTACATTTTCCTTGGACCAATGACACCGGCACCCGCTCCCTCTGCTGTGAGGGATCCGTCAGTGTACCAAGTAATCAGTTGCTGGTTTAAGCCGTATGTCGCAGCCACGCTCTCCCAGTTTGCCTTGTTACTCCAACGTGTTTCAAACTTCTTATCGAAGTGAAACCTCGTTGTCATGTTGTCCCTCGGTATCAGTAATTCGGGATACCGCCTAGAAAGAATATCAATCTTCCTTCGATTTAGGCAGCTCCCCGCCTCACTTATATTCCCGGCCATCCTGAATATTGATCTCCTTGCCTGCATCTGTATGTGCAGATGGAGAGGGGTTAATCCCAGAAGGACCCCCAAGGATGTCGTTGGGCATGTCCTCATTGCCCCACTGATACACACGCAAGCCAGCCTTTGGAGCTTATGTAATTCCCTGGCTTGTGTGCTAAGTTGGGTTCTTTCTGCCCAGATTACCGCTCCATAGGTAATCATTGGCCTTACTATTGCAGTATATATCCAAAGTAGTATCTTCGGGCTGCAACCCCATTTTTTTCCTGCTATGGATGTGGAGGTCATCAGAGCCCTCGTGGCTTTTCGACAAGTGTTCCCGACATGTGTCTTCCAGAGTAATTTTTGGTCTAGCGTGATTCCCAAATATTTGACCTCTGTTTCTCGTTTCACCTCCATATCATGTAATGTTATGGGTTTCAGGTGACCCAGCTTACGCTTCCTAGTGAATGGTACTATGGTGGTTTTGGTTGGGTTGATCCGCAGTCCCACCTTCCTGCACCAGGCACTAGTAACCCATAATCCAGTTTGGATTCTATCACATCGGGTATCTTCATATTTGCCCCTACAGACTAGAACAATGTCACCCGCGTAGCCCTGGACTTGTATTCCAGTATTAGTTAACACGTCCAGGAGTTCATCCACTACCATACTCCACATTAGCGGCGATAGTACTCCACCCTGTGGTCAGCCTTGAGTGGTGTTTATGATAATAGAATTTGTACCTGTTTGTACCTCTATTTGTCTGCTTTCTAGCATTTTGCCCATCCAGAGTGCCAGGGTGTTTCCCACTCCTTTGCGGCTCAGGGCATCCTGTATCTCTGTGTGCGATGTGTTGTCGAATGCTCCTTCGATATTCAAAAACGCGCACAGTGCAATTTCTTTTGTTTCTATGGCGTCCCGTAGTACCTCTGTCAGCTGATACAGAGCAGTTTCAGTTGACCTTCCTGCCCGGTAAGCGTGTTGACAGTGATGTAAGGGGTTACACTTTAGAACGTTAGTTCTAATATTGTTGTCTATGACCTTCTCCACCGTTTTGAGTACGAACGATGTTAGGCAGATTGGTCTGAAAGATTTAGGGTGAAAAGGATCCTTTTTACCCGCTTTCGGAATAAAGACCACTTTTGCCCGTCTCCATGCCCTTGTTATGTAACTCAGTGCTATGCTCCCCCTTACCACCCTCAGAAGAGACTCTAAGATAATTCCTAGGCCTCTCTGGATAAGTGCTGGGAAAATGCCATCTACTCCGGGAGATTTCATTGGTTGAAAAGTTCCCACTGCCCATCTTAGCCTAGCTTCTGAGCATACCCCTTTTGCTAGTTTCCAGCTCTCTTTCCTTCCCCTTTTATTCGTTGTTGGGGTGTCAGGCAGATTGTTGTTGCCTGCCGCCGAGGGGTAGGACCCCGGGAAATGAGTTCTGAGAAGCAGGTGTACCCTGTCCTCCTCATTCTCGGTGGATGTCCCATCTTCCTTTTTCAAGCAGACAGAGGATATTCCCCCGTCTTTGGCTACAGCCTTGTACAGCCTGGTTGCTTCTGTGATCTGTTCAATCCCTTCACAGAGTTCCCTAAAGCTGTTCCGTTTCGCTTCGCTGATCGCGTTGCTATATGCAGTCAGTGCATTTTTATACCTCCGCCAGTCCCCGGTTTGTTTTGCCCGGTTAAAGAGTTTTCGTACCTCCGTTCTCATTCTGGCTAGGTTCCTGTTCCACCATGGTACATCCCTTGATGACTTGACTGTCTTGGCCGGACAGCTGGCCTCATGTGCGTCAATGACGATTGTGTTGAGGTCTTCCACTACCGTTTCTAATTCCAATTCGCTCCTGATGTCACCTCCCCCTTGAAGTTGGGCAATGTTGTTGCTCAGGTGCGTTGTGTAGGATTCCCAATCCGTTCTCTTGGGATTCCTTATTATTCTTTTTATTTCGGAGTTACCCTCAATATCGATTATCCTGTGATCACACATTGAGGGTTCATCCGACACCCTCCAATTCCTGACCATCCCGTTCATTAGGGTATTTCCTAGAGTTATATCTAGTACCTCTTGTCTGGTGCTGGTCACAAATGTTGGAGTGTTCCCTACGTTGTATATTTCTAACTTATTGTTAAGAATAAATTCGAGAAGGTACTCACCTCTACGATTAGTGTCGCTGCTTCCCCACACTTCGTGGTGGGCATTGCATAAGTGTAAGATTTTCATCAGTTGGTCTGCAGATAAGGTGGATCTTCGCCAAACAAGCATTTCAGTCAGAAACAGCAACTATCTAGATATACGCGGTATCCGCTTTTCACCTGTTGTGCCCGGTAACATGTGGACAAGGCGTCTCCTCCCGAGGTTACAAAAGTTTATTTCCATGTTGTTTGTGAAAATATGTTGAATGTTGATGTAAAGGAAGCTTTCATCATCACCTATGCTCTTTGATTCCGTTGAAGAGCTGAACATGGTTTAGGTTCTGGAACTCGCTTAGTATTGAGACTGGACCGAGGTATACCTTCTTTCAGGTTATTTCAGACGGACGATTTTCAATTAAGTAGGACATTGTCAAGGACATATCTTATGCAGCTCATGGCTTCAGAGTACAATATCGTATTCGGAATGGTCCCTGCGCAGTTACGAGAAGTTTGGTCGATAGCGAGCCTGAATAAGATCCAAAAAAAGAGAACTGCTAGGGTAAATAAAATAAGTATTCCTACTTCAAATCAACACTTCCGATACAGAAAGTATGACTGCCAAGCTGATTCCATTAATCCACAACTTGAATACATCAGAATAATCAACCATCGGGACTCCCAAAACTGACTAAAGTTGTCTGGGTTAGTGACTACGTTTAGTATAGCCAAAATAAATTAAGAGAATGACCCAACTTGTGAACTTGTTTAAAATCAGGAGACAAAACAGAAATGAGATATGGAGAGCCTACTGCCTGTATATTTCAAACGTACACACATCCATGCCTTTCTCATTCTCGGCAAACAACCAAAGATCCATGCACCATCATCAATGACTCCAAATCGAGCTTTGGCCCCCGGAATACATTGCGTCAAAAAATCTTAGTTCGCTGACCACATCTTCTTGACAAATGGATTTCTAGAACGACCTGCCGTAGTCATATGTTGTATCCTCTCACCTTTTCCGTGGTTTTACTTGGGGTCGTATCCCTCCAGCTTCATTCTTAAGCGTATAATTAAAAATTTTGAATCATTTGTACGCTCGACACAACGGGTCCTCTGTAAATTGTCTAGATTTACAAGGAAGGATGCAGGAACGTCAATTATTTCGTACAACTTTCCAGTCCAATCTCTCCTGTATCCAGCCAAGTATGAGATGCGATAGTTTTGTCATGGTCCAAGCTAGCCCCTCGATCCAGTTGCTTCGGATTCGAATCCTGGTCATTATGGATGTGTTGGGTTGCCTTTGTCCTTGTCCCCGCTGGTGTAAACTTATTACGTCATCCTTTCGCAGGTATACTCCAAAGTATACATGTTTTGTGTTGTTGGTGGTGACTTTCTTCTTTGGGTCATACATTTTTCTTTCTTCTCCTGCATCCTTAACCCAATCTCCTTTGCTGCCTACTCCAGATCTAGAAAAGTTCCTTCGATTTTAGGTATTGAGCGTGTCATGATGTAATATTATCTCCATATGCTACTGGTTGGGGTAATTTTACTAGTAGTGTCCTTTTTCTGTCGATGGGAATTCTTCGGATGACGTGATCCGCAGCTTTACTGCAAAGAGTTGAAGCAAATCCGCCTCGTTACTTTGAAACCTAGTTTATGCTGAAGCTCTGTACTAACTCTCTATTACTGCATCACAAAAGCGAACTAAAAGAGTTACCATTTCAGAGACAGACAAGGAAATATGCTTCGGGAAACACTCTTCAGCAGTTAGTCCCAAAAGCCCGCATTTGCAGAGATTTTCGACAGATAGCCCCTAGTGAAGGCTAAGTTCAAACACGAACATAACATTGACAATTTGTAGTCATATATACCAAAAAAGGGGATAAGAGCTCAGATGCTTCTTCAACAGGAATGAGACGAAAGAACACTTGCTTCATGGGGTGAAATTGTGTAACCAATAAAGTTATCTTTATAGCTAAAGTTATAAGATAAGCAATAAAGATGAAACAAGTGCCTGTGTAGCTCGAAAACAAGTTGAGAATGGTAGGCACTATCTCCATCTGGCTTATCAAAACCACAATTAATACAGGAATAGGCACGCCAACTTGGGGGCTATTTGTAATAACGTGGAGGTTAGGGGTTGATTGAAAGGAACGTCCAAATTAACTGACATTGAAGCTATACTTATATATGTAGCTACCGTCAGATCACCAATTTTATGAAGGCCAAGCCGGACCGGTATTTCTACCTTAAAATGGGATGGCGCCGATTAAATATTTGTCCCTTGCATGGGCGATGGAAGTAGGTCCCTTAGAAAGGTATTCACGTTGAGGGCCTTCTTTCTCTGCGCTTTCAAGGCTGTAGAAAAGAAACGAAGAACGAAATAAATCCTAACTTGCTGAGGACATCAGTAAAATGACTCTAACATTTGAAAGTGCATCTATTTGGAAATAAGGTACAGGAAATGCAGTAATATTTTCGTCAACGTATTATTATTATTAATCCTGAAGGACTACTGTGCCCTTTTGGTGGCTGTAGGTATACCCTATCTCAATTATACTGTGTCATTAACTTCTATAGCCGACAAGAATTTTAGGATGGCCTTACCATGAAAGTACAGCACTTGCTGGACTCCAAAGCTGGGCATTGTCTCGGTATTTATATGGCTCTTGACTTCGCAAGGTTTCCAAGGATAATTAGGATAGAACGCTTGTTTTGAAAATTCCTAGGCTTCCCAAATTCCCATAAAGTTATTGTAAATTATGCTGGGATGCTTCTTGACTTGTTGTTGTCTTGACTGTTTCATTTTCAGCTTTTCTGTTCCTAATGGTGTCAATCATTTGATTTGCTTGATATATGCGCTGGTTCTATGGATGAGTTCTTACACGTTGAACAGCATGTCTTCCATTTTTCTGGTTCATGCTATAGCTGGGTCAATTTTCTCTATACATATGAGATATTGTAGCCTATGGTGACCTGGGAGTATACTCACTGTAATTCGAAGACCACTCTTAGTTAGGCCTAAACAATCCCACGCGAGCTTTATATTTTCCTACAACCATTTTAGATCCAATTCTGGGTAGGCTCACCCAGTACGATTGGCTTCTCCTCGGTATGATTCTCTTCAGCTCCTTTTCCTTAAGTTTCATGACTGAATACCTTCCCAATTTTACAGATTTCTAATCCAAAAAGCGACTCTTTTCAATTCGTTTTCTTGCTAGTATGACGACTACTCATTGCCTTCTAACCAAATACGGTCCGGAACGCTAGAATCAGAATCAGCTTTTTTTGTATAAGCCGAGCTTATTAAATTGGCCAACGTACCTCTATACCCGTTTACAGTTTACCTAGTTGGAATTCCGTGCCTGACCGTTGGTTGCAGTTGCAATGTTTTTCCTCCTATAGATCCTTTGGAAATTGGGGTAGGCATGCTACCTGGCCATGCCCTATATATTTACCTAAGATATGCTGATATATGTATTTACCAATTGACTCAGAATACTATATTTTTCCCTTACCCCAAAGAGTTCCGCACGTGCTTCCTCTCCGTAAGGGACCTGTCTGCGTACCACGGTATCATTTACTGATTTAAATTGAATGTTCTGACCATACCGTCTTAATCACTCCCATTGTTCAATCGAGTCCCAAATCTCTTACTGAAATGTAAAAATGCATTGTCATGTTGTCTCCTTGTCAAACAACATCCAGCTAAGGCACCACTGTAGCGCGAAGATACTTTCAGACCTTTTGGAGGTTTTCTGCTGCGTTTGTATCTGAGTATCCATGCAAATAGAAGTCAACCTTAGAGAGTACTTTTAGGGACGCCGTGAGGCAATTTTCCCCGCCCCATCAATACTGCCCCAAAGCTAGCCCCCGGGATTTGAGCAGCTCTTTGACATTCATGCTACAATTTATTTTGTCTCGCCTAAAGTACGGCTCCATTCATTTTGTCTCCGGAAGTTAGCACTTGATTCACTTTATCCTCTCAAATTAGCAATGAATATTATCGGTCCCACAATAGCAGTATATCAAAATAGTTGACTGACGGTTTCGTCCAGGGCAGAGGCAACTAATCAGACGCTGCCTCACCTCTCCCTTGGAAGCAACATCACCAAAACTAGTGACAGGTGGTAATTGCTCCATTCCAGGTGAGAGGTGAGGCAGCGTCTAATGAGTTTCCTCTGCCCTGACGAAATCGTCGGTCAACTTTTTTGATAACTTATAACTTAACTTGTGCTTCCGAATTAAATGTGCTAATAGTGGTCGTTGCTGGATTGATGCTTAGTTTCATTTTCCTGCAATAGTGTCTGGTAGTACTTGTTCCCAGTTGGATTCTTCCATGTCTGTTGACTATAAAGGAATGCTATGTCACTGTGTAACCTTAAAACTTTTATTCGGGCGCTCATCAGCACTTCTTGGAGCTCCTCGAGGAATTGTATATTGACTTGAAAGAGGAAGGAGAACTAGGGTTACGCACCTCCATGTCCTTGGATATCTCCAAGCTGGAACTCTAAGAACCAGAAACTTTGTATTATATTCCACAATTACTAAAGCTCTTGCTTTTTGCAAGATGGGTCCCAAGTTATCTGCATATTTCCTTCTAGCGAACTGCTGATCTGGTACTGGTATACACAGGGTCCTTCAGCAAACACTATTGTATGGTAGAGATTAATTTGGACGGATTATCTTACTCCTTATGTGGCAAAGGACTGGCTTATGACTCGGTGATCATCTTGATCCTTAGTATGTATAAATTACACTCGTTCACCTTTTCCCTTCTCAATAGGCTGGAAATTTATCTCATTGTTATCTTCTATTCTATTGGTTCCAGAATCTCGGTAGTACTCTTATCTAATTTTTCTCTGGAGTCCGCCTTCTTGGGTTTTTCGTTGTACAGGCGCAATGGACCTGGATCTGTATCTGATGGCTCACAGAGAGCGTGAGCAATGTGTTTTTGCGCTCATTTTTGCTCCTAGACTCTCTCCGCAAAGCGTAATTTTTCTGCGCTTGAAGATTGAACCTAAGTCCGTGTTCCTGTCGGAGAACCGAAAGGGCAGCAACGGCGTGCAGCTGTCCAGTCCCGTTTTGCACAATAACAAAAAAAATTACTTGACTTGTTCAAATGTACGAGGGAGGCTGCGAGTTATTACCTCTCAGGCGAAATTTCAAATTTAGACACAAACAAGTCGGGAAACCGGAAGCTAGACGCTTCAGGTATGAAAGGTTTTGTGTATTTCTTTCATGAAGATATTTGATATTTGTGCATTTGTCCCATTAGCATGTAGTACGTAAAATATGCATATATTACGTGAAAATAGCCACTTTCAAGTGATATTGACATTCATAGTCTTGAAGGAGGAGGAGGAGCGACAGCTTCGACCTAGTATAACTTCGTTAGTAATAGTGCGATTTTCACCAAATTTAGCAGGATCATGCCCTATAGTGAGCGTTCAAAGTTCCCACCTTTCTACCAAATTTGGTGTCAATTGCTATAACCGTCTCCGAGAAAAATGCGTGTGACAGACAGACAGACAGACAGACGAACAGACAGACAGACAGTAAACCGATTTTAATAAGGTTTTGTGTTTACACAAAACCTTAAAAAAAGAACAGTTCAACCGCACACGGAGCCGAAAGACTCGGACCTAGTGCCCAATGAGGCATGGAAGATTCACGATGGATCACATCCACACCGGAAACACCCATCTATTCTCTGATGACATTGAGACATAACCTTTTTGGGTCCCCCATCTTGTCATGGTATTTGAAGGTCTATGTAATTGGAAATGCCCCTTAATCAGCAAACCAACTGACTCGCTCAAACAACTCGTGCTCAAAGTACAATCCCAAAACAACGCATTTTCTGAGGCTATACACGGTAGAAGAACGAACGATCTCATTTGTTAGATGGATGTTTACTGTAGGCAACATGCCTATCAGAAAGGTAAATCCACGGAGGCAGCACTCCATGAACTAACGGTCGCAACATTCGAATCGACAGTTGGGCAGCCTGATCAGCACTCCACAGCCACGAAATATTATCCCAGTTGGTGTTGAGTTGTCATCAGATGCTGTTGAAACTTGGCCGTCTGAACGAAACATTCCTGATGTGGGTGCCAGGGCACTCAAGCATCGCTGGTAATGAGGAGGCTAACAGACTGGCTCGTCAAGGTTCTGAATCTACAATGGTGGAACCAGAACCAGCTTTAGGCATCCGGCCTTGTACTGTCGAGTCTACTCTGAAAGGGGAAATTGCAAGGGTTCACGCAGCCGAATGGAGAAATTTGAACTTCTGCCAGCAGCCGAAAATCTTTGTGAAAGAACCCATTTATCTTATCCCTTAAGAAGTGGTTCATGAAAACCCTAGTGGGGCTTTTAACGAGACACTGCTGTTTTGGTCATGTACAGCTAATGCGAGGAGGAAGAAGAGACGGCCTTGCGCTTCGGATTGTGCTGCCCGGCTTCCTCAGACCTCAGACGGAGATACCTTGGTAAGCTTTTCTTCAGTGCAGTCTGCGCATTCTCTGACTCTGGAGAATATTCTCAGATTCGCTAAAGCCTACGAACGCCGTCGGCGAGAAGCCGATGAATAGGCGATCTCCGGGGGTAGTTCAATGGGCCTAGCAAAAGTCTGACTACTTGGAGTTGCGGCTTCCCCCACTAAACTAAACTAATTTACTAGATGGGTGTTAACTTACAAAGCTCAATCGTTCAAATAAATACAGTTTGCCAGCCGGTCCGCCCAAGCCGTGGATCATCAGCATCATCGTTACCTACGGAGTTCATTATTTTGGGCCATAGTAAGGTGTAAAGGGTCCCTTGTTTCTATTCCTACGGTCCTGAGCAGATAAACTTTAGAGATGTCCGCCCATGAAATATATCAGAAGCATATATTGATATTCCATCCCACTCCCAATTTCGGGTTCTAGTCTATTCGATAATGTCCTTCCAAGCACAATTTTCGAAGATGAATTATACACCGATTTCTTTGCTCCCTAGAAGTGAATATCTGTTCCAGATACGGCTTCGGTAAGATTGCCAGTTAATATCCGTATACCAAAGTTCAACTTCAAATTCTTCTGACTCTTTTTTGCCTCCTAAGCTACCCGAGGCTTGTCCGTCCTTGGGATCGAGCTAGCTTTTCCTCGAAAACCCCCTTTTGCACGCTAATCTTTACTACTACCCTTTCTTCAGCTTTGCCATCAAAGGCTTTGATGCTTCCGACTTCAGACCTTCTGGCAGATAGTGTAGGCGCCACTTGACTCCTGAGACACTGAGACTTTTTTCTGACAGTACTATTTTTACTATTTTTTACTCAAAGTAGTTTTGCTGGTCTCTGCCTTCCATTCACTGTCCTTCGTCAATAGTGGTATTCACGACGGGTCAAAGTTGGGCTTGATGTTGCTACCAGATCACCTAGCTTCTCATGGTGTTGATTCATGATTTTCAGTATCAGGTTAAGTTCAGAATTGAGTCTCGCTTGTTTATTCGTTTTTTTCCATTCTTGCTTGTTTTCAACGATGTTACTTTTCAGTCAGTGGCACGGTTATACCAATATTGCTCGCTAAGGTACCTCAGGCGAACACAGCACATTCTGAATTAAGAGGGGTACTTTTGACTCCCCGATCAAGGTCCGTATCATTCTGTTAGAGCTAGGTCAGAGAAACTTTTTCTCACTTTTTTTGGCCCTCTGAGCCCTGCTGCTTCAAAAGCTCCCAATTTCGCCCGGATGAACCCTATGACCGAAAAATTGGCATATTCGATCTAGACGAGTCGATCCCGTTACCGATCGGGACAAAAGCAAAAGAAGGAGAAGAAGACACTGCTTGTGGGTTTATATAATGGGGCGAATAAAACCTAGGAACAGCTTCGGTTACGCTGCTGTCAGGACAGAGACCAGAGGTATAGGAGGGAGTCGAGTTTCGAGCCCCTCAGTCCACTAAAATCTTACGTCTGTTCCTTCACAGCTTTTATATACAAAGTGCACTTTATAGCTCCTATATAGCTGTTTTTCCAGACTGGTATATTAATCCAATTTCAAACTGATTTTCCTTGATCATCATGCCTGCACACAAGGCAAAGCAAACTGTCATTCCGTTTGTCAGACTCAACACTTATGAAAAATAATCACTCCTTCGTGATTCGAGCCCCCACGTAGATGTCTTCGATTCCTATATTAATTAGCCAATGCAACCAACCCACTAGAATAACAACTCATTTAGCTTCATAATGTTTATATCAATCATATCCGTGCTTGGTGGTAGCCGCTTTTTGTGCCCATGACCCCAGGGTGTTGGCTTCCTTCCAACAAATTCTATACAACCTTGATGTCCTCGGGGGAGCTAGTTCTGGCATGTTGACGGGTATAGATATCTAAATTTAATTGAATTGCATTCAACTGTATGTGCATCATCGTGAACCATCCCCCGGGGGAGGAACTCAGCATTTATTTCCACCTAGCGATTAATGGTTGCACGAACGATCTAAACCTAGACCCACTGGAGAACCACAACCATAGATACATATTAATCCGGTAGATACGAAAACATGGATTATTATCCCGTTCAATACAAAATATTTACATAGATATTCCCAAAGCCACTCTTACAAATTGTTCCCATCGAAATGCACGTCCTTTTGCTATCTCAGCGGAGCTACATGATCCATCCAATTCATTATCCTTCTTTTTTTCGTTCCACTTGCAGATTGAAAATCGATAATAATGGCGGTGCATGGTGTCCTAAGCATATGGTGAATCGAGGCCTTAACGAATATCTACAGGTTGATTTGTTGCAAGTTCATGTTATAACAGCGATACGAACACAAGGACGATTCGGTAAGGGTCAAGGACAAGAATTCACCGAGGCATACGTTCTGGAATATTGGCGACCCGGTTTACCGAAATGGAGACGATGGAAAAACATCCAGGGCGAAGAGGTAATTTATCTGCATTATATTTAATGTTTGTCGTTAGCATCCAAAGGAGGTTTTTCCATTTCAAAGTTTATTGGGAACGAAAGTTCAAGGATAGTTTTCAGTTGAGAAATTTGATGGATTTGAGAGCGTAGCGAGCCCCGTAGTGCCATATAATAGCTATTGGCGTGTGATGATTATTTTCGCTTTAGGCCTATCAAACATTGGATTGGAACTATAGAAAGATGTGCTTTGGTTTGACGCGGAAAAGCGCTCTTTGCCTGCTTCCCAGTTCATTAGTCAAAGCTTTCTGCCCAGGAGCATATCCTTCAATTCCCATCTGTATATGCACCTGTCACCATCATACACACGCCTCCAGAAAGAAAACCATTTACATAATTCTCATGTTTCAGAAGAGATAATTTTCATTTAATTGAAAATTCCAATCCCTTTGGACATACATACTTACCCGTACCTACGAATGGAACATTTTTCTGAAAATACATTGGCATGACTTTGTTTTTCCTGAAACGTCATTGCGGAAATTTGAACATTATTTGTGGAAATGTCGACTCATTTCAGTAATTTAACTTTTGCTATTTTGTCATTTGTTAATAAAAAGGACAAGTTTTCAACATTTCATAGTGACAGGCATTTTTTTATGTCCTCAGAGGAATTTTGTAAAATTGAAATAGTAGACCTTTCACATTAGAGGGTCGTCAGAATGCTGTATTCGTTGGACCAGCTTTTTTGATGATAATGCAAGAAATATGTAGCTTCAGTTTTTAACTTTTTGCATTAAAGGTGGGTAATTTGTGCTTATATTACTTGATTTTCTGAGTTTGTACGGATAGAATGTCTCTTCTGGAGGAAACCTGAGATTTGAAAGAATGGGTAATGTTTAGAAGAGTGTGGTAGCCAGTAGAGCTGGATAAGAAACATAGGTAGAAACGTACTTAACTTCGTAGAGCTCGAGTTATTATGCTAATCTTTCTAGCTTCCAACTTGTCATCTTCTTCTTTTTCTCCAGTTTTTGTTCCGTTCACAAGCGGGGTCGGCTCGTCATGATCGGTTTCATCATTTGGTTCTATCAAATGCCTGATCTTTTAAATCTCCATCCAGCGCATCGAGCCACCGTTTCGGCCGGCCTTTTGGTCGCTTACCTTCGATCTTCAGACCAATCTTGGTGCGAATTATGTGACCATACCATCGAAAACGCCTCTCTCTCAATTTTTCCACGATCGGTGCAACTCCATATCGGAGGATATCGGATTTCGGTAGTGATCAAAACGTGTCACGCCACTAGTACAACGCAACATCTTCGTCTCCATTACCGCAAGACGACGTTCATTGACTTTTCTCGTCGGCCAACTCTCAGAATCAGGATCACAGGACGGACGACATTCCGGTAAATTTTAGATTTGGGACCTTCATTGATACGTACAAAGAACACCAGTTGTGGAACGCCACTTCAGTGTAGAAGGCTTCGCTAATCCTTTCATTTACTCTTGCTTCATTGTATCTACAATTGTCAAGTTCGAACTTTGGCTTCGCGTTCATGGCTTTTCCAGACAACTGGTTCCTTTGACAAGTTCTGTTGACTGGAGACGCTTTTCGACTTCCTTACCTTTGAATATCCTTTTAGGTATTTGCTCATTACCCAATCATTGTATGTAATTGGTTCACTGCAGTTGCTAACAACTACTGATGCCACTGGATCGTCAAACGGACTATGCAACTCTTTGTTGAATCCCAGGACCAAAAAATTGTTGGAAGGCTACATTCGAGCGTGTCTGTAGGCGCCTCACCATCTTCTCTTCATTATTTTAAGGTTAATTTGCCAACATTATTTGCAGCTGAATTTCAGCTTTTTTACCGCTATTTTTTGCCAAATTTGCACTAAGTATAGCCATTTGTGCTTATGTCCCAGCATGAATAAGGAGATTTGGTCGCACTGATGTCTGTCTTCTTATTTGATGAATGATTTTTGTTTCCTTTTTCTTGATTCTTGAGCCAACTTGAGCCAACTTTTTGTGCTGTCTCGTCTGAATTCGAGGAAAACTTTCATTGTAGCGGAAACCTACCCTCTGTATCCTATGGTAGCTTGCCAAAATCGAGCTTCGAATGCTAGGTCGGTGAACCGGAGCTTGTTTAATTCCTTGTTTTAGTGTTTTGCGTTCCTTTCCTTCTCCTTTTCCTTTTCTCTTCTCGCTACAACCACCCATGTTGGACGAACTAAATGTGTGTCGAGTAGCTCGGTCACCTCGGGATGGTCTTTTAGCCACCGAATTCACATTAATCATTTCCAAGGGATCCACTTCCAATATATTCGATACACATACGCTTCCGCGTTTTAGTTGTCGGTATGTCCACCGGGAGCCTGAAGGGTCACTCGACCATAGCACTAAGACCCCAACTGAAACCAAGCGGTTTCGGTGAGAGAACCCGCGACGAGGATACTTCATCGCAGCGGCCGATAAACGGACGTCAAAGCGGACGAGCCGCTCACACTGTAGCAGATTCCACGTCCAATAGTACTCATGACTACAGGCAAGTAGACATAACACTTGGCTTGCGTAGGACTTTCTCTGCTTCATTTTACAAAACATCAGTGTCCTCATACGAGACGCAGACTTCTTACTTCTTCTAGACTCAACAACCTCTGTTGGTCATCAGGGACAGTTTCAACCTGCTCGAACAGCAACATCCTTTGCACTATTTTTAAGAACTTTGTCAATCCACGTATTCGCGCACTCCTCCAAAAATACCTCAACATTACTACCGAATGAAGTATCTTCCAGCCAGTTAAGCATAATGTTCAGCATCACATTACCAATACTGGCTTCCCAATCTTTTCGAAGGTCCATTACCATCCCAGACGCTCGCTGTTGTTCGGAAAGAGTTTGAACTACTTAAACAGAATATATGTGAACCTTCCAATAGCAGTTGGTTATCTCTATTCCATCTGATCCTCAAGCTTAATGGCGACCTTGTAAAGATTATAGACTCCTAAGTGCTTAGACGATCCAGAACCGGCACCACCTAGACGGCTCAGGTCTTCAGAACCTGTCCGTAGCATTCACGAAGGAAAGCAGCTCTCCCACTCTTCAGCTAGAGATCTCTCTGTGGTTCTCAAAGAATGGATTACCTAGTGTATGTAGCCTGATTCTAGTTAGAGTTGGGAATTGCAAAGGAAGTACTTGGGAGTTTCCCCCCTTCTTCGTAGCTTCGGCAATGCGAATTATAGGGTATACCGAGTTTGGCGGCATGGTCTCCTACAGGCCAGTGCCCCACGTAGACCACCGTAATCATTTGCACGCGTCTGGTACAAGAGATCTTGTGATCGGATTTTGTTACAAGCTGGCCAAATCTTCCTTGGTTTGGCACATCGGTAAGCCCTCGTCATCTGAGGGTCCGCAGTAGGTGAATAGTGCGAGTAAATTCCACCTTTGACAGTCGCCAGCAGGATACAGACTACAGCCACTGAGGAATTGCCAACAAAGAGCTCCGCCTGACCAACCCATCAGCATGCTCAATTTCCTCTATGTTCCTATGGCCGGGAACCCCCTTATGCGTGCCGTGTAGACTATTCAACGCGTTTTTACACTGTTTCACCAGCCTGGAGGGTATCGCCGCTAATTACAAGGCCTTAATGGTCGCTTGGCTGTCGGTCAGAATGGCTATGTTACGCTTGGGACTCGGATCAATCCCCAGCCATCGACAGGGTTATTTAGCAAACTGCCATGTTTTCTATCACACTAATCACCTCTTCCAGAATATCCGAACATGTGGTATTTCTAGAGTACAGTTTTCAATGCCTTTTTGACAATGGCCTAGTTCTGAATGTTGAAAAATACAGATTTCTCCAGCAGCAATTTGTAGACCATTCGATCACTCCTGGCGTCATATAACCCGAACAAGACAAGGTGCAATCGATGGCTAGATTCCCACTGCCTAAGGCAGGGGGCATGTCAAACTACTGCTCTCGTTTCCTGCCCAGAGCCTGCTCATCACCAGGCCTTACTTAACGCCTTCCCATCTGGTTCTAAGTCCAACAAATTGCAGTTGGTTGTGTGTTTCCCAAAAGCTGCCTAGGCGTTTGAAACCACCAAACAACAGTTGGTAGACGCTATACTTTTGGCTTTCCCTCGACAGGATGTACTGCCAGCCATGTTCGTCAATGCTTCAGACATCGCAATAGATCCTACTCTTCACCAGGAAGTGAATCAGAGCTGGCAGCCGTTGAGTTCTTATCGAAACAATTTAATCCCACTCAATGAAATGACAGCGCCTACGATAGTGGGCTATTAGCCGCGAGTCTCAGCATCAAATACCTCTGTTTTTGCTTTGAAGACAGGCTTTTCTCCTTTTTGACTTACCATAAGCCTCTCACTCACGGCAGCATCAGAGCATTCGTCAACTTTCATTGCAGCTTTAGTCAGACGTATGTAAAGAGTTAAACTTCCGACTCCGAACCCGCCTTCTTTTTCCCCGGCGGGAAACAATTTATCAAATATTATCAACTCGAATAATTTCCCACTGGTGTTGACAATACATATCAGTTTATATGAGGAGGAGGGTCACTCAATAGTTTAGTCGACATCGGAATCAGCATCAGTTTCTGTAACTTTCGTTGTGTCGAATATTCCTTCTTTGTAGCGTGCCTCAGAAGCTTGGGCAAATATACTCTATGTCGTCCTGACTGACAATTTTTGAATAACGTTCGGGATTTCTAAAACTTGGGCTGGTCTCTTTTACGCTGACAGCTTCTTCTAGCTTTCAAGCAGCTTTCTCTATATTGTTCCATACCACCCACTCCTGGGGCGGTCCATGTCTCTGCTTGTCTGTCTATCTATCAGACAAACTTTTTTCACGAAGGATTGTGCTTATTGACAGGAAATAGGTTGGAAATGTTAGAACTATGAAACTCAACGTATGTCGGTTTTCAGTGAGAGAAGGCTCTGGTAGATGGTGAATCGTCCACTTCTGGAAACTTCTTGATACTATCCGACAATTTGGTCATCATACACGTCCATTGGGTGTTCTTCGTTAATATTTTGTAGGTCATGTTCAATTAGGGTCCCTCTCCTTTTTGCAAATGGGGTAGGTAAAAGACTTTTGCGCAAGTCTCCGGGAGATCTCCCCATTTCGTCTTCTACTAATTATTTTTTGAAGTAGTAACATAGTATCCACTGGCTAGCCTTCAGTAGTTTGTCGGAAATTTTATCGACACAAGGCATCTTGTTCAGGTTTAAGCGGCTTGAAATGCTAACAGTTGGTATCAGCCGACGTCTTCGCTCTGAATAATCACAAATAACCACATTAGTAGGCGTTGACTCTGGATCGGGGTTTAATTGCTGTCGGAAGAACAATGGATATAGTCTATTTTCTTACCGTCATTAATAGTGGTACCATACCATTCATTTGGCTTTCTACGCTCCTGATCCCTGACACTTCTTTGGAGCTAGCTCTTATAGTGAATTTAAGACTACTACATTTATTCAGTTGTCTCCTCAGGACCCGAGGACTCGCCATCACTGCCGTTTTTTTCCACTTGTGAAACTAGTGTACGATGTGCAGTTAACAAATTTACTTCTACAATTTTTCGATTCCTGGAATACAGTGATGTCCGGTCTAGTCAGTGAAAGCCTCTATAGAAGCTTATGTCAGCTCCTGTCTTATTTAGAGGTCGAGGTTCGAGGTTCTAATCAATAGGCCTTATTTCATTTCAAATTTCGTTGCCATTTAATTAGTCCTATCGCAGCCAATGAAATTGGTCCTTTACAAGACGTACGCGTTACCAGGTTCCGCAGAACGAGTTTTGATTTTCTAGTTGTCTTTTATTCTCCAATTAATTGCACCTTTCTCGGTTAAGACACTCTTGTATCCAATACTTAAGCAAGCTTCTGCCGAGGTACCGAATATCCTCATGGCCTTCATCTTCTGGCGAGGAATCTCAAAAAGATACCAGCTCCATTATGTCAGTTACTAACTTCAAAGGAATTGTGGTAAACAAGGAAGGATAGGGAAGGATGCTTATAGACAATTTATAATTACATCTCCCACAAAACCAGAAAGGAAAAATTAAGGATTATAAAATCTTTTATCTGGTTTTTCGACCTCCAAAGTATAACAATTTAACTCTATATCTTTTCCCATATTTTCAGATACTCAACGGGAATATCAATACCTACAGTGAAGTTGAAAATAAACTTCAACCGGCAATATTTGCATCAAAAATTCGGATATATCCTTATAGCAAATACGATCGTACAGTTTGCCTACGAGCTGAAATTGTTGGATGCCTTTGGGAAGGTAAGTGAAAAATTTCAATTTTTAATAATGGAAACTTAAAAGCGTAATTATTGAAAAATTACTGAATTTACTTTGTTGTTTTATCTAAATAAATTACGACACCAAATATTATTAACTAATATATTTTCGGGAAAAATATGTCCTGATTACAACGCTAACTCAAAAATCTCACCCAAGTGTCACTTCTTTCATTTGGTGAGGTAATTGGACTATTTCTGTTGTGTTTCCGGGACTCCAGATAGGACAATTTTGGTTGTTTATATATCCAGAAAGATGAAAGGAAACCTTCCAACTCAGAATCAGGGACGAAGATGGCGGTTTCACCCAGTTCAATCAGACGCTGCCTCACTTCTGCCCTAGGACCAAAGAAGTTCGCATATGTTACCCCTCTTCTTTTATGCATTCGCAAAACACAACATGACTGCGAATTATAACCAGTGTAAATCCGCCATGGTTCTGCCAAAATCTGATCGGAGTTGGAACTTTTGTTTGCGGTTTGAAGGGTCCTGAATTCGCATCCACTTGATGTCGGATTGGACCAAATGGAGAGCAACTTACCCCAACTCATAACTCATTTGATTCAAAAATCCTTTTTTTCATGAATTTCCAGAAACCGAGCAGCAAATGTATGACATTTTGCGTGGTTTGGTTTATCTGAAATCCGTCAAATATCATCGGAATGACAGTTATATGTTGACATTTTCAAATTGATTGCAAAATTTAAAAGGAGAAAAGATTTGTGGGTGGGGAAGTTGGAATCTGGTAGTGGTTTTTGGTAACTCTTGCTACTCCTAGAAAATTATAAGATGAGTGAACAAATTTATAGGGAAATGAGTTAGGTTTGTACTGTGTGCTACGGCCTAATTGCCTGATGATGTACCAAAAAACTTTGTGCGAAAGAGATTCCATCAGCTTTTATGGGAAGGGGTAGATTTATCGGTACGTACTTAACGACTTCTTTTCGTACTAGCGCTGACCTTTGACCTTTCAGCCTACATTTCAATTCTTCCAACTTTAATCGTTTGGCTTTTGAAGCTCATCTGTCATGTTAGCAATTACCAACCCTAAATTGATTTGCAAGGCGACCTTCAAGAACATTTCCATTAAAAATCTTAATGTCAAGTAGACTCTAATCTATTTAAGCTTCTGCCAATAATAATTATCTAAATAGAATCTTCAGAAGTAAAATAATTTCCTGACAATCGGTAAATATCAGTAATTAATCCTGAAACACAGAGTGTCATTTCAAAATTATTAAATTACGAAACCACGTGCAAAGCACTCAGGACTGGAATAATTTATAAACTTTTTCCTGAAATAAATTCTATAATTGTCGAGTATCACATTATTAATTTAGTTAAAATCAGCGGAATGACCAACCGCATTAAGGGTTTGCAAATATACCTACATATGTACGTAGATGTACAACCAACCACGCATCTATATGTCCTTCCAGTCACAATCAAATGTTGAAAATTAAATCCTTTTTTAATAATTTTCCCTGCACTTGAGAACGCCCAGGTTATTGTTTATTCATACATTCAGAATATTATTTATTTCCATTTGATTCGTTCACTCCCTGGCTCCCTTATTTATTTATTCATGCAGCTCCCCGCAATTTATCCAAATAATCTGAGTGAATTTCATGAAATGAATTGATTGAGTTATATTTTAAATTGCAAAATATTAATTACTACCAACAATTTTTTTTGTCATTTTATGTCGTTACCGGCATTTTTGCCTCTTGTCTATCTTTTCCGGTTTTTTTTTTTTATTTAACTCTGGATCAGACTTACGCTTGATATTTGCTCATAATTTTGTGGACGACAGATTTTAATTAATTTTGAAATACGAACAGTGCGTGTATTATTGTATTATGGATATTAAATTCATAACGGAGTCGCTGTAATTATTTACGAAAATTCACCTTTCTGCCTATGAATTCATTCCAATGTGGAGCGCGGTCAGAGGACTCTGATCGAGGAGGGACGCAAAATATACCTAAAAGGCAAATAAATTGATGCTTCTCACTTTTGAAAGAGATTCTCCGGACGGAAATCCTTTATGAAAACCACTTTTTAACGAAGTGGTCAGAAATGATTAAAAAGGTGAGGATTCATCAGAACTCGGTTAGGGATGCATACATATAATACACACAGCAAAAATTCCACACTTAACCTCTTTGAGCTGTGGAAATTCAGATGTCATACTAAACCTGTGGTAAGACCAAGGGGACAGACTGCAGCTGGTTCAGATCTTCAAAATCAGCCCGAAGCATTCATGAAGGAAAACAACATTATCACCTTGCAGATAGATATCCTCAAGCTCTAATTGAAGGTGGGCAATCACAGATTCAGTGCCTAAGGGTTTTTGTCTATTTTCGGCTTTTTTTATAGGCGGGCGAAATCCTCTTTGACTTGGCACAGGTGGTGAGCGGCTCCGCGGCTGCTAAGTAGCGCGGGTGGATTCCACCCTTAACAGTTGCCAGCGGGACACAGACTGTGCCCACCGAGGCATTACTAAGATCAGAGCTCTGCCTGGCGACTCCGTCAGCCTACTCATTCCCCTCTATATTCCTATGACCGGGAACCCAGAAAATCTTAGACAATTCAGCACATTCCTATACAGCACCACCAGCCTGAGAGTGTCGTCGTTGAGTACAAGGCCTTAATGGCCGCTTGACTGTTGATTAGAATTACTATGTTGCGCTTGGGGCTCTAATCATTACCCAATCATTGACAGGTTTCCAATATTGCCAGTACTTCCGCTTAGAATGCGCTGGCGAATCTTGGGAGACCTGTGTGTATCTAAGGAAATTCCACACACTATCTTTAATCCGTCGGTGAAGAATACTGTGTCATAATCTTGTGACACGCCACCAGCCTTCCACTTTGCCCTGGTTGAAAAGTCCACAGCAAAGTTTCTTCTGATGTTTGGCTTGCGTGTGGCATAGTCCGTGGGGAATACCCAGTATTACCGAGGTAGGTTGTCTATGGACGTCTAGGGGGAGGATGTGTGCGAGTTGATTGAGAGTATCTACCGAACAAGACTGTTGAACCTCGGTAGCACCTACACACGTGGTTGTTTGAATCTTATGAAGCTTCGTTCTATTGCACTTTTGCTCATCGTCCGCCACCATATAATAGAACCATACGTTAGGATGGAGCTTATCACAGCTCTGCACATCCAGAGAACCATCCTCGGCTGGAGATCCCAACTCCTTGCGAAGGTTGCGAAGACCACGCGTATGTCGCTTCGAGACTGTGGTACGTATCCCGAACCGATACAGATCTGGTAAATCTGGACAAGCCACGGCCCAGTCCTTTTTTTGCTGCTTCTGTCGCATGACAGGTATTCTGCTATCTAGGCCTGGAAATTTATACGCAGAAAAACTGTGTATAGTCGAGCCGATTTGATCCTCAGTAATTACCGATTCGATAGTATAGCCTCCAAGCAAGGATTTGACATCTCGCTGACAGGGAAGTGTGTCTGAATCAGCAACTCCAGGGCTTCAACAGAAGATTCCATTCAGGAGCGTTCCCACTGTTTAAGAAAGGACGGGCTCCTATGGTCCTTGGACAGAATCTTACTAAGCCTCGCAGATTCGCTGGTGCTTTCAGTAGTCAGCGGAACCGCCTCTTGGTAGTCTTGATAACCGACTTGTACTTCTTCAGGCGCTCTTTGTGTGGCTGCCACATATTTGTGCCAGTAGCCGATGTTGAAGATCTCCCAGATCTGTTTCGTGAGTCTGGGCAGGTATTTATTCGACAACGCCTTTGCAGTGTTTTCTTGCTCTTTTCAGCAAAGCACGAAACTTTAAAGCCAGCTGACAACTGACATATTTCCTGACAGTATGTCTTCGCTGATTCCACTCTTCAATACGGGGGATTCCACCGTTGCTGCCATTTTTTTAGTCACTTCCCCCTTGTCACGCTTAGATATCTTGTACCATACCCCCACTTGCTAAAAGCTTAATCAGACTCATTATCATAAAAAAAATCACTGCCTTGTCTGTTGGTAATCTGATAGCGCCGAAAGTCCTTATTAGATTAAATAAATTATGTTTACTCTACTCCGATTGCACCCGCAAGTTAGTGCTTTCTCCCAGGCCTGTACTGTGTTTAATAGAATAGAGCGAACCACTCTAGCTACAAATAATCTACGAAACGCTGGTACTTAACACTTTCTCGCATTCATAATCCAGGTGACCCTAGAAACTGTTCTTCGGGTCAATTATCACCGGTAGGTACTTAATAGCTGGCTTTGAAGTGATGATGATAATTGCTTTTATTTTCCTACAATTGATGATCAAAGTCAGTCTTTTGATCCGCTAAGTCATGCCTATCTTCAGTCACGTTTTTATTGCAGTGATGGTTTCAATAGCGAATACATCGACATCATTGCATTGTTTCGCGTTGAACGCATTTTCATCACAGGATTAAATTTATTGGACGACATCGCGTGGCGAGCCAACTTCAATACCACGTCTATGGGCTCAATTACGAATTCCTCAAATACACTGATCTTAACAGCCAGCCTAAAGGTTCTATTGGGATGGCATCCAAACCGGGAACTTTATTATCTCCGAAACTCCGGCAAACCTTCAGAAAATCTGTCTCAGTTACCGCAGGCATTGTGAAGACTTCCTTCTTTGTGGGGAGAAGAGTGTCGTCACTGTATCGAAAGGAATATGCTGGTATGTCAGCTATGATATTAGCCTCCTCCGTTTCTTCATAACACCCTGCACACCGTACTCCAGGGGCTTAGGTCCACCACTGCGCAAAGATTTCAAAGCATTCCCGCTTGCTGGTATGTGCTGGTAGACTAGCTCGAAGGTTCACATATGTTTACTCTTCGGCGAAATCCCGTTTTACCCTTGATCGTTGGTATAAAACATGGAGCCAGTAACATCATGGTTTTTTCGTTCCACCAGATTTACCATCTTGACATGGTATCGTCACAGGAATCATATCCTCCCAACAGTATCTCCATTAACGCATCCCCTTCAATCGCTTTTATGAACCAACTGTGAGTTGCAGTTCTATATCATGCCTCGATCAGAAAAGGCACCGGCAGTAAGGCAGCAATTCATTTGGGACTCCTAGTATGGTGCTATCGTCATGCTTAGTTGATCATAACAGTTGTAAGTATAAATGCAGGCTGTTTTTTCCCTGACAAATCCGACTTTTCAGAACTCCATCATTTCGTGAATGACTTAATTTCCACACGCTACCTTGACAGTTTTATCTCTGGTCTAGGCCCCACTGTTGTTTTGATATGACTGCTTCGTTTGCTTTTTGATGAGAACTATGAGAACGAGTCCGGCACTAAGTCGCAATTATTAACGTTGACTTATACCACACTCATGTCTTCATTGCGACCAAAGCTTTCCTAAATACTGGTCATCTGTTGCTACCTACGGCGTACTGGCAGTCCGCTGTTATGTGGCCAAATTTAAGGCATCTGAGCGTGGCTTCAGGGACACCTACTTTCAGAGTCGGGAAACGACCCTGCCTATTTTTGCAGTTCATCAACTACCAGCACAGAGTGCTGCTTCAACTAGCAAATTGATAGTTGACAGTTGCCTACTTGCGTACCTTTTGAGTCCCTTGATCCTCCTTCGTTACAACTTCGTCAATGTTTTTATATTATATAACGTTCCTCCGTTTTTTGACCGATATTCGAGCCTCTTCTTTTAAATGCTTATCCAATTTACAGTGGAAATTTTCAGCCGTAATGGCGGGAACTTTCTCTGCCTCAACATTAACTTTTTTTGGAAACGTCTGATTATCCTGGCGACCCATCAGTTCCAGATCGGGTTTAGACTTCCTGAGAATATCGGCATATACCGTATCACCTATGTGAACACCGTATTCATTTTTAAGGTATTGTGTGAAACAAAACCTGTTTGTCTGACACAACCCCTTTTCTCAAAAACGTGTAATGAACCTGGAGGAAATAGGATGATCAAACGACCTTCCTGAGTGGCCGAAGACGGCCTAGAAAGGAGAGCTACCCTAAAAACCTAAAAAGTTGACGAAATTGATGCCCGCAAATACTGAAGCTCTATCATCATGTCTGTCCTCAAAATATACGGCACGAGTTGAAGCAAGTTGATGTTGAGCGGCCTGATGCACTGAGTGCGTGTTCATGTCCGAGTCTCGAAGTGCAGAAAATTGCCCTCAAACCAATCCTTCAACCCGTAAAGCGACATATGCGTTCGAAGCCCAGCTTACAGCCGACTACCTCCGTAATCCAGCAAGGATTCATCTCACCCGTCACTTCATCCCTACGGAGAAGAAAGAATATTTAATTTAACAAATTCTGAAACGAAGAAATAGCCGTTTCACATAAAGGTAAGGAAGGACACTCCTCAGAAGCTCGGACGGCAATGCCTTTCATCATATAGCCACAAAGGCCCATAGATCCAGAGACTTCTGGAAGGCAATCACCTCATCATCATCATCGTTAACGGCGCAACAACCGGTATCCGGTCTAGGCCTGCCTTAATAAGGAACTCCAGACATCCCGGTTTTGCGCCGAGGTCCACCAATTCGATATCCCTAAAAGCTGTCTGGCGTCCTGATCTACGCCATCGCTCCATCTTAGGCAGGGTCTGCCTCGTCATCTTTTTCTACCATAGATATTGCCCTTATAGACTTTCCGGGTGGGATCATCCTCATCCATACGGATTAAGTGATCCGCCCACCGTAACCTATTGAGCCGGATTTTATCCACAACCGGACGGTCATGGTATCGCTCATAGATTTCGTCATTGTGTAGGCTACGGAATCGTCCATCCTCATTTAGAGGGCCAAAAATTCTTCGGAGGATTCTTCTCTCGAACGCGGTTTGATGTTGTTGGTTGATTCGTCTTCGGTGCTGACGTTGCCACCATATATTTTGTCTTGCCTTCATTGATGTGCAGCCCAAGATCTCGCTTCAGTTGCCGCCTGCTCGATCTGGATGAAGGCAGTTTGTACGTCTCGGGTGGTTCTTCCCATGATGTCGATATCGTCAGCATAGGCCAGTAGTTGGCTGGACTTGAAGAGGATCGTACCTCTTGCATTTACCTTAGCATCACGGATCACTTTCTCGAGGGCCAGGTTAAAAAGGACGCATGATAGGGCATCCCCTTGTCTTAGACCGTTGTTGATGTCGAATGGTCTTGAGAGTGATCCTGCTGCTTTTATCTGGCCTCGCACATTGGTCAGGGTCAGCCGGAATTCTCTCATGGCCGTGTACAGTTTTACCCTGGCTATGCTATCATAGGCGGCTTTAAAGTCGATGAACTGTCGCTTGCCGCAGAGAGAAAATCTGATCTGTTGCTGATTTGCCTGGAGTGAAGCCTCTTTGGTATGGGCCAATGATGTTCTGAGCGTATGGGGCTATCCGGCCTAGCAAGATAGTGGAGAATATCTTATAGATGGTACTCAGCAACGTGATACCTCTATAATTGCTGCACTGTGTGATATCTCCCTTTTTATGTATGAGACAGATAATGCCTCGTTGCCAATCGTCAGGCATTGATTCGCTGTCCCATACCTTGAGCACAAGTTGATGAATCACTTGGTGTAACTGGTCGCCTCCATATTTAACCAATTCGGCTATGATTCCATCGGCTCCTGGCGACTTATGATTTTTTAGCCGATGAATTGCACGGACTGTTTCTCCTAAACTTGGTGGTGGCAGTATTTGTCCGTCGTCTTCAGTTGGCGGGACCTCCAACTCGCCGATGGTCTGGTTGTTCAGTAGCTCATCAAAGTACTCAACCCATCGCTCTAATATGCTCATTCTGTCGGAAATCAGATTTCCCTCTTTTTCTCGGCAGGATGAGCATCGAGGTGTATAAGGCTTCATCCTGCTGACTTGTTAGTAAAACTTGCGCGACTGGTGCGGTTGCTCCCTGTACTTTTCTAGTTCACAGACTTGTTGGTTCTCCGAGGCTTCGTTTTTCCGTCTGTGAAGTCGCTTCTCCGCTCGACGGAGTTCGTGATAAGTCCTTGCGCGTGCCGCGTTCTTTGAGAATGCAACATTACTCGGTATGCGCCATTCTTCCGTTCCGTTGCTAGCTTACATTCATCGTCAAACCAGCGGTTCCGACTCGTTTTGCGGCTGGGGCCAAGTATGTTTGTGGCCGTTTCCATGATGACGTTCTTCAGGTGATTATGAAAATCATTTATTGATGCTTCATCTCCAGGTCCTCTGTTGACTGCGGTTATTGGGGCATCCATTTCCCTCTTATAGGTGTCGCGGAGGGTTGTGTTGTGGATGGCTTCAGTGTTCACTCTCACCTGATTGTCAGAGGGGATTTTAGGTGGTATTGTTATTCGGGCTCGGAGCACCATGCCAACGAGATAGTGATCCGAGTCTATATTGGCCCCCCTATATGTTCAGACATTCATCAAGGCTGAGAGGTGGCGGCGTTCGATCAACACGTGGTCAATTTGATTGAAAGTGGTCCCGTCTGGAGAGGCCCACGTATGTTTGTGGACCGCTTTCCGCGCAAACCAGGTACTTCCAACAACCATTTCGTGTGATCCTGCTAATTGAATAGTCCGCAGTCCGTTATCATTTGTTTTTTCGTGTAAGCTATGGGAGCCAACGTATCGCCTGAATACGGGCTCCTTCCCTACTTGGCTGTTAAAATCCCCAAGTATGATTTTGATATCATATCTGGGACAGGCTTCGAGGATTCATTCTACTGCCTCGTAGAAGGTATCCTTCTCCGACTCTGCAGTCTCCTCTGTAGGGGCGTGAACGTTTATGAGGCTTATATTTCTAAACTTGCCTCGCAAGCGCAGAGTGCATAGCCGTTCGCTTATGTTTTCAAAGCCGATAACAGCAGGTTTCATTTTCTGGCTGACTAAGAAACTTACTCCGAGCACATGGTTTACTGGATGACCGCTATAATATATGGTGTAGTGGCTCTTCTCCAGGAAACCGGTCCCTGTCCATCGCATCTCTTGCAACGCTGTTATATCAGCCCTATATTGGGACAGGGTATCGGCTAGCTGCTCATCAATGTCATCTCTGTACAGGGAGCGCACGTTCCATGAGAAAATGCGCAAATCGTTATTCCGTTGTCGCTGTCGGGTCCGTCGTTTTAAAATCCGTCCTGTCCGAGGCTCCTGTTGTGGCTTCGTAATAAGTTGTTTTCCGTGTAGGGTTGTCAGCCCTACCCAACCCCCAACATGGAGGACCAGTTGGTACAATTTGTCCCGTTTTTAGGCGCGGGAGACTCGCCTTCATCCTTCTCCGTCCGCAGCTTTTCGTTAAGAAAGAGCTCCCAGCGGTCACCACGTGGAGGGGGAGATAGGGTTTGGTAGTAGAGCTGTTGGTGTTGGTTCAGCAGGCATTTCCCAGGTTTTATGCTCCATCGTGGGTACCAATCCACGTTTCGCCCTGGGACCTATACTACCCTTTGACCACCAGGCAATCACCTACAAGACATTAAGTCTCAAAGACAAACACAACAAACGACTACCTCTAGTGGTATTCTACCAAGGATAGGCCAGGAAACTACGTTACAAGGTGGAAAAGAAAATTGATGCTTAGGAACACTTGCTTCCGGGGAAAAAGGCATGAAACCTAAAACTAGAAATGTGAAGGGAAGTGTACGTGGAACCTAGCCGGGGACAATGTTGAAAATCTTTTGATCCTCTATCCAAAACCACCAACCGAAGTTGTGAGCCAAATTAGGCTGTCTTCTACTGATTCAGAAAACCTGTAAATAAGAAATTAGGCCTGAATCCAAGAAATGTTGGACCCCACGTTTGGCGCCATTTGTAATGAACTTGGTGGAAATAGGATGGCCGTTTACAAACGGCTAAACCTATCCGAATGAAATTTGGTGGACAGATGGGAACTATAAAATGCCACGCATGCAGGGAGTGACATAAATTTAGGTGGAGTTTAGATGAAAGGTCTTGGATTGTAAATTGTGCGAACTAGGAGTCAAAATGTGCACACTTGAAGTGAAACAGGACTCATTTTCGGGAATAACCCAACCCAAAAATCTGCGCTTATATGAAATCTAGCCCTCAACTTATGTCAAAGTTCAAATTTTGTAATTCAATTTAAATTTATTGTATCTTAAGTCATACAAATAAGATGCTGACGTCATAATTAACAAAAATAATTGACCTTCGATTGAAATATTAAAATTTTATTCCTGAAGAATACACTTCTCCCCAACCCCTTTTAAGGTTTTTATGTAAAAGAAAACTTTATTAAAATCGATTGACTCTCTGTCTGTCTGTCACACGCGCTTGAATTTTTAACTATGTTCGTACGGAGCTGCTATGTGGTCAGAGTTCCTCGCATAAAGAGAGCCAAAACCTTTCACACCTGAAGAGTCTAGCTTCAGGTTTTCCGACTTGTTTTCAATTCCATTTCAATCCAAAACTTCAAAAAAGATACATGGAATTCTGTAAATAGTATTAAATCCGCGGACACTTCTTTTCCTCGTCAATCATCACATATAACTCCAAAATTCTGTTGAACTGAAATTTGAATATTCTTACAAATAGCTCGTCTAAATTTCCCAAAAAAAAGAAAATTATCTGAAAATCCTCCCACTACATTCGAGCATTTTCCTACTTTACAGGCAAACTTACAAGCATTCAGTTTAGTGCGTGCGTGTGGCATACACTCCAGATGTAGTAAATGAGACATTTAATTAGTTCTCAAATTCTTATTTTCCCATTTTCTTTAACACCACTAGATCCCGGTGACATACTGTTTGCATTCAAAGTGAATTATGTGGAATTTATACGGTTTTTCAGGAAAGTTTATAAGATTGTTTATGTAGCGAAACATGAGTTTATGTTTAATAAATTTGAAAATCCGACAGTTTTGTTCCGGAAGATTTTGGTGAGGAGGAAGGTCGTGTGTATATGTGGGGATGCTCTAGACGGAATTGTCCAAGTTTAAGATGAAAATTTGTTAAAATACAAACTTACGTGAAATGCTTTTTCTTGTGTGTGGGGTCGAGAACAATTTAATAATATAATTTACTGAGAATTATTGTTATTTGGTTTGGAGTTAAATTTGCTTGGGATTGAAATTTCTGACTTAAATTTCCAAAATACCTAATTTTGTGTATGTTGTCTGTCACCTCATTTTCGACATGAATAATAGTGGACCAGATGTCGTCTGTGCGATTAAGTTCTTCGATAAAAAAGATGCAATTTATGGAACAGACAAGGTTAACAGAGGTCTATGTACACCTACAAGTATGCCTTATATCTATGACAAAATACGACCTTCAGGTTTAATTGCAATTCGAACCACAAAGGCAAATAAAAGTTATTTCGATTAAAAAAAAATTTATAACATTTTCCGCTTTTATATCTTTCTATAACTACTATCAGCTTTCCTCTCAAATATACCGGGCTATCCCTTTAATGTTGTTACAACCAAAAGTAAATCCAAACATCCTCCCATCTTTAAAGAGCCCTCTCCTTAAACGAGCAAATTCTAGAAATATACGCTCGTGAGTTTATTGATTTCTAGCGACCACTCTACCCCACCGTTTTCAGATACAACTTTCTCTAGCTTTTACAAAATAAGATGAAATTTACGCTGTAATAAGCCAGACATGTCGCGAAAATCAGGTGACGATATCCCCAACATACCCTTGCATACTGCTATGCTACTTGAAGGTGAAAATCAACCCTTCGTAGGGCCACAAAATATTTGATGAAGTAAAGGGGGTTGCTCCGGAGCATTTCTCACCACGCTGGGAATTCTACGGCTCTTGCCCATTTAAGTACCATCTTACCCACTGGAGTGGGGCGGTCACGGTAGTTTATTACAAACAAGTGTCGGCTTCCATTAGTTTGGAGGACGGGTGGCCGGGGTGAAGCAAATAATCACGAAGAGCCTCCCAAATCTGCCGTAGAAATTGACTAAATTGTTTCCATGGAAGAGGTTACCAGACCCAGTAGTTTTTCTTAGATGGAGTGAAAGTTGTCGAAGGTCTCCTTGCACAGAACACACGGTCTGCTTCGGTTATATCAGATACTGCGGAGGTGCTGACTTAAAAATTTATGGGCATACGAGGTTAGACAATAAAGTAATGACTGATTCCATAAAAACCGTATATTTAAAAATTATTCTACAACTCTGCCATCCCCTTCAAAGTAGTCCCCGTGGGCAGCTATACAGCGATTCCAATGCGTAACATTTCTGGAAGGCTTCGACTGGGATGTGCGCGAGTATCCCCGTCACGGCCGCTTGGATGCCCGTAATTGACTCAAAAAGGGGTCCTTTGACCACAGATTTTGTTGGAACAAAAAAAAGCCACAGGGTGACATATCAGGCGAATAAGGTGGCTGCTGCAACACGGCGATCCCTTTAGAGGCTAAATACTGGGACACGCTGAGGGCGGTGTGGCACGGCGCGTTGTCGTGATGAAGGATCCAGTTACGAGCAATGTCTGGGCGCACCCTGTTGACTGGTTTTCGCAATCTTTCAAATACTTGGCGATAGTAGACTTGATTTACGGTAATAATCGCAGCGGGCGTGCGGAGACAACCATGTGAGCTTGGCATTTGGTTTCTGGGTTGTATTGGAAAAACCGGCTTTCGTCTCCCGTAATAACTCGATCACTTGTTCTAAACAGGCTTCTGCGACGGTCATTCAATGTTGCTTTGGAAACGCAGAAAGGTTCTTTGGAATCGTCTTCACGCACAACTTTTTCATCCCGAAATCGCCTGTTAAAATTGGTCTGATTGTTTCTCGATTCATACCCAATTCCGAGGTGAAGATTTGAACTGCTAAACGCCGATCTTCACGGATTAGGGCGCGCACACGCTCCTTAAACACTTTATGCCATTGAAACAACTGGGCACGACTAAGAGCACTATCACCATGCACTTTTACAATTTTAGCGTACATTTTCGGAGCTGTTTCGTCCAATCTGGCGCAAAATTTTATCGAGACGCGTTGCTCTAGATTTCGTTTCTCCATTTTCGTGACGAGCACCACCAACACACGTCTTCTCCACATGACACAGCAGTCGAACGAAACAAGGTCGAGCGATAATGAATATATCAATGGAGAGGGGATGGATGCCGGGGAAGAGGAAGGGAATTTGAAGGTTGCAGGTTTACCACAAGCGCGGCAATAAAATCAGTCCCATTACTTAATTGTCTAACCTCGTGTATGCCTGTTTGGAGGAACTTGATTAGAGTATACGATCCTCTTGAAAAGTGACAATTGACAAAAATGGAAGCACCGAATTTTATGAGGAACAATACGAAAGACTATTCCAACCAAAATTGGGTTGCGGCCGGGCGATATGATGCAGCCACACCATGACGGGAGGAAAACATTCGGTTAGAAATTCCTTTAACAAAAAAAGCGCTGCTAAGACGCGCTGATTTCAAAAGGAAATCAAATGAATTTATGGTAGGAGAGCTACTATCCGGAGAACCATATTCAGAATATAGACCTTGACGGGACAATCCATCAAATTATCGAGGACAAGTGTGATGAAATCGGGCCATATAAAATGTTTTTCATATGGATGGCTGATATAGGGCAGTATCAGTTCCCCCAAGTACCTGTCTCAAAAGGTTTGGGAGACATTTGAAGAAAGAAAAATGCCAATAAAAAATGTGTGTTACTAGCCGGGAGAGTACTGGAATTATAGCTAAATCCCAACAAATCCATTCCTTTATAGATTTGCAAAGAGTCGAGGATGGACTAAAGATTCTGAAATTACCTACAGATTCGGTGCTTTTAGTATAGTTTTAAAAAAGGAAATACTACCTTCACCCTTACTTTTCTAAGTATCCCCGCATCCACTTGTTCGTCATAATGATAAGTTAAATCTTTTATGGTTGCTATAATATATTTAAGGTCAAATACTTTGGCTTGAACATATTCCAAATGAACACTTCTTGACTCTAATGCCACCTCTATGGACGACGAGGTCAAGTTGGCAGGCAGAAGGAACAGTATCAGAGCGAGGTTTGTCAATATTCCACCTTTAATTTTCCCACCTCTTCGGGTTCTAGATGCAATCCCGCTGATTAATGAATCAACCTCTCGACGAGCTGATACATGGCCCAGCTAACTCTTTTGCCACTACAGCGAGGTCCGGAAATACATCGAATTCAGATGACACTCATTCTACTAATTTATTAGGAGCAAATTATAGGCAAAGTCGGACAACGGACATAAAGGTCTATTGTTGAGGGCGCCTTCCCAAAAACATACGGCGTATGAAAATCTTGATACGACAAATTCGTCATCGTCGGCATTTTCGACGACGCTCTCCACTACTTCCGCAAACAACTCTTCAAAATGAATACGTTACTACGTCAAACAAAAAAACCTCCCCAAGCTTAAATTATCTCAGAGGTTGTCAGCGATCCTTATCGTTCCAACCCGTTAAGGATCGCTGACGACGATCGAAACATCACTGATATGCCTGAGCAAGTAATGTGCATTGAACTGGTATGAGTAGATTGCGAACGCTGATCCTTTCGTAAATTTTCGGATCGACTAAGCATAGATCAGGCCTCAGGAACCTGGGGTAGGAGTTTTGTCTCCGAGAGTATATTTGTTTCTGATTATTACAACCAACTCCCTTGTATACGAAGGACGTAGCGAGAACTGAAACACCGGAACGAGGTACCGGAATGCGCTAACAACTAAATAGAGGCAAAGTTTCGCAAAAGTGATGGGGCACCCAGGGCAGAGACAGTAACCCCAGTACTCGGTAGTGCTGCTGTTCTGAAAATAGGAGGAAATCGCTAAAACTGGGCAGATGGCTTTGAATATAACCCAAGTAGGAGCAAAATCGACTGTCCTTGGAAAAGCCGAAAAGAGAAGGCTTACCAGAAAACGCATCATATTTCCTTTTGCATATGGGCAAAGAAGATGCACGAAAAGTAGAAGCAACTGCACGTCTCCCTGAGAACACCGTAAGCCCGGAACGAATCGCTTCAAAAAAACGTCTTGCGTTCTCTAAAGGGGTCTAAAGGGATCGTGTCGGTGATAGCCTTGCACATATTGCAGGCTCGAGACGAATTCCCGTCTACAGAACCTATAGATCAACATGCGCCGAAGTGCAATCTCTCATGGGTTCCAACCGCAATTCGCTGCGGAGATAGGAAGTTGTAGAAGTACGAGAACCGGAGCCCAACTTCATAGCACGTTTACTTATTAGGTACCGCTGCCTTCTAGATACATAGATTGATTTGTTTCATCTTTGAATACATTCTGTTTATGATGACTTCGACGTAGGGTTATCTTCTCTTACTGACGCTTCTAGGTCTAATTCAAGATGCTCCTTTGGAGAGTTGATAAAAATATTTTCAAGGTGGTCACTTATGTATCGCAGGCCTGCAGGTCCATTACAAAGCCTGCACGAATGTAAGTCAGCGATGTGCAAAATAGACATCTAAGCCGCATTTAGCCTTCTACGAGGGCAAAGCTACCCCATAAACCGAAAAAGTAACAAATGTTCTCCATTTAAGTCCGCCCACGCGTACGTACTGTTCCAATGCAACATAATCATTACAAATGGCGCCCAACGTGGGGCACTACTGGTAATGAACTAGGGAAGTCAGTTCGGAAAAGTGGTTCGGGAAATCAGTAGTAGTCATCACATGGATCGTTAGGTAAAGCGAAAAAAATTGAGAGAACATAAGATATCCTATGAACTGTCAGCCTTTATCAAAAATTCAATTAATTTCGACATGAAACTGGCAAGGATATCGGAACACATATATAGGTAGAAACAATTTGTATAAATTTTGTCGTTGTGGTTGTTAAAGTTTCAGTTCGCCGGGAGTCGAGAAACTTTTGTTGCTTTTGAAAACGAAGTACACTCTCAATGTGCCAGTTTTTCCTTAAATAGTCTAACGCTTGCTATGGAATAACAAAAAATATACTTCTACTAGTTTTCGACCCCTCTCGACCCCCGTCCATCAATCAATTACTAATCTAATGAAATAAATGATTCAACGTATACCATGCCATGTGTCAGTTTTGACGTACATCGATATGGGTTTAAGATAACAACCATGAAGAAAAATGTAAAATGTGGCCTAACGTAATTCAGAGGACGTAGGTTTCAAATCTATTCATATGTTTTTAGTTGCCAGGGAAAAGGCACTACTGTGATTGACTTTGCTTCTTACAAGTCCACAACCAATGATATATTAAGTGTCCTTGCGACAACCTCATAGAATCCCAATCCTGAATAAGAATGTTAACGCCTCCTTTATCCTCGATCAATTTTTTTTCTATAGAAAGCAAAGCATGTCTCAATAACCACATCTGCGATAGCACTGTCTCAAATTAAATCCTTGCTCCTTCGGTCAACAACACTCACTCATAAACACAATTTTAATTCAGATTCCCTAAAATCAAAGCAAATTAATGAAGGCTGGATATTAAAGAGATAGGAACTATTCTATTGTCATGGAGCTACAGACTTATGGTTGTCAAAAGAATTCACTTGCATTTGTATCAATCGAGTCCTCAAATGTAACAGCTCAATGGCGTTATCAGCCCTATTGTCAGCAGTGGTCATCATTCCCTCCCTCGAATTTTCTTGCAAAATGTCTTCCGAAAAGTCGGACTGCGGATGGTTAATTGTAGTCTTAGTGAAATACTCTCATTATACGATCAAATATTGTACATTCACCCATCCAAGATGAAGGAGTTGAAGCAAACATTGCCAAGAAAAAAAGGAAAATCGCGAAAATCCAATCTTTCTATTAAAGCCTCCACAAAAGAAAATTAAACACAGGAGATTTGTCTCCCGGCGCTTTGCTAGAAATTACATGGTAGCAAAAAATCGTTGCGTGTGGTTGACGTGCATAAGGTGTTAGCACCGTGGATGTGGTGCAGTGCATTGGTATGCGGCCAAATGGTTGCGAGCACATGGCTGCAAGCACTGCTGTTTAAGGCTTGCCACGTGGAATGTGAAATACCCAATGTTATTCTGTGCCTCCAAGGCACTTGATTCACTCCTCCTGTATGTAGTCTTCTTGCTCCACCCAACCAAATTATCATCACTCAACTGGTGCAACGAAGTAAGGGGGCTACAAATTCGCAATTGCTCTATGAACTCTTATTGAAAAGTAAACTATTTGGTCCAGTAGCTAGCTGCATTTTCTTGCTTTGAAACAGAAATGGTGGTTCCCATCGCCCTATAGGGCATATGACGAATTACTTTCATTACTCTCCCTTGAACGGGGAAAGTGAGGTTCAAAGGACGACAGGCACGATCTCCGCTGAGAACTTCAATTTGCTTACCTAATGAACTTCCAGAAGGCCATTGGCAAAATTACAGAAACATGTAGTCTATAAAGGAGTCAGCTGGTACAGAGTCGCCCATGTCTCATCGACAGCTGAAGCAGGAGAAGTATTTGGAGAAGATTCGATCCGTCATTGATTTTCTTCTCCCGTGGCATTCAGGCTTAGTCCGTGTGCGCGCAACGTATTTTTTTTTACTTGTATCTCATGTTTAAGGATCCCCTTTTATTGCAAGGCTGGCTGTTTCTAGCTTTTAGCGTCTAAGTTACAAATGCTTAGGTCAAATGAATGTTTAATAAAGACTCAAAAAGAGACGATCGATATTTAAGCTAAGGAAGGGGCAAATAAGCGCGTTTCAATGGTCGCCTCTTTAGCGCTGCTCTCAGGTACCTGCGTAGAATAATTTTTCCCAAGAAGGATATGCAATTTAAGGATGACGGAGAGAATCTACCTCTAAAATCAAAGTTACAATTACAAGCCGCCTGAGGAGGTTAATTGCACCCAAAATTTAGCAGCTCTATCCCGATGTTTCTTAACCTGTTACGCAGTATAAATCCTGCTGAAATCAATCTACAAGCCATGGTGCAGACATCTTGGCCGTAAATTGGAAAAAAGTTTTGAGATGCAACTAAAAAATCAAAAGAACACAATCTCTACAAGAAGAAAAAAATCTTGACTAAGGGTTTCGTCCAGGGCAGAGGCAACTTATCAGACGCTACCTCACCTCTGCCTGGGGAGCAGCGTGACCGAAAGTGGCAACATTTATATATAACCGCAAACATGACAAGAGTGCGAATCATACTGAAGTGAAATCCCCAGTGATTTTTTTTTTGTTGAGGATGCTGGGAGTCTTGAGTTTGCATCCACCTGATAACGAACCGGACCACTTGGGAAGCAACTTAATTCTTCTCTTGTGGTCCACGGACTCCTTTTCTGGGTTAAAAATCCAAATTCAAAAAGAAGAAAAAATCTTGACTTGGCTGCAAGGGCAGAGGTGAGGCAGCGCCTGATGAATTGCCTCTCTCCTGGACGAAACCGTCACTCAAGATTGATTAATGAAATATGTTTTCTCTTATACCGAAACCTAAACCATTCCATATTTTCTCCAAAAAAGGCAGTTTGCATTTTGGTGATGCTTCTGAGATCCGTCTTGGTAGGATCATACAGTTTGTGTTACCTCAGAGAGAGGCATGTAGTTAATGGACGACAAAGTTGTCTTTCACATGTCTCCCTACTTTGCGATGAAAGATATCGTTATTACGGATTAAAGGAGTTGATTGCGGACCGACAAACAGGCCACAACTTAAACAAAGTTTCTGTATTGTACTTGTAAATTTCCGGCTTTTTCAAGCCCACCCTGCTTTTCCGGTTTCTAAGGCTGAGGTATGCTCAGCTAATCTAAATCCGTTTAGTAAATAAACTATGTACCCTTTGAAGTTTGTCTTTTCTGTAAGTGAATCCAAAACCTAAAAAATTCTTGATTATTTCAAAACTTTTCCTGAAAAATATCTAGGTAAACAGACTATCACATTGGAAGAATTCATGTATAAACATGGCCGCATATATCCTTCGAAGATTCTTGGAATTATTTTGACAGTAGATATATCTAGTCAAACCAATGGCAGTTTCAGATGGCATTCATATGTGCAAATGAAGGGATTCGTCATAGTAGATCTTTTGTTGCTAACTACAGTCATGAAATACCACGCTAGCCTTCTTTTTTATTAAATGGCTGCAATTGTCAAGTTCCACTTTCACTTTTCAATTCCACAGAGCAATCTATTTAACTTCGAAAACTGCTGTTAACCCGCCCGTCCCTCCATTCCATACTTTGTCCAGTAGGTCCAGGTGTCGTTTTTAAGGTTTTGTGTAAACACAAAACCTTATTAAAATCGGTTTACTGTCTGTCTGTCTGTCTGTCTGTCTGTCTGTCCGTCTGTCTGTCTGTCTGTCTGTTTGTCTGTCTGTCTGTCCGTCACACGCATTTTTCTCGGAGACGGTTGCAGCGATTGACACCAAATTTGGTGGACAGCTGGGAACTGTGAATGCTCACGCATACAGTGAATTACATCCTTTTACAACGAATGTAAGAGGGGGTCCCCATACATGCAAAAGGGGGGTGTAAATTTTTTTTCCATCAAATATAGTCATGTGGGGTATCAAATTAAAGGTCTCAGTCAGTACTTTTCGAAACTGGTCTTAGTTTTTACATTTATTGAAAAGGTGGGGAGTGCGGGTGGTTGAAAGTGACCATTCCTTTACGGGGGCCATTCTCAGAAACTACCAAACCGAAAAATCTGAAAAAAATCAAGAGGCTGCCACTATATGGTGCCTAGGCTCCGAAATACCTTCCACACTGATATCTGCATAAATAAAGTTAATAATAGTATATTACTATAATTTTTAGTAATTCGCTGCAGAACCCCCCTTAAATTCATGCTAGGACCACGAAATTTCGCAACAATATAGGGTATAACATAGAGCATGATCTTACCAAGTTTGGTGGAAATCGCACTATTACTAACAAAGTTATAATACGTCAAAGTTGTCGCTTCTTCGCTAATTCAAGACTATAAATGTCAATATCATCCGAAAGTGGATATTCCCACATAATATATGCATATATTACGTGCTACGTACTAAGAAATACACAAAACCTTTCGTACCTGAAGCGTCCAGCTTCCGGTTTCCCGACTTGTTTATGATAGATTTGATTTCTTCATTGTGCCTGTCCATCACAAGTAGTTTTCTTACAAACGGTTGCATTTATTGACACGAACTTTGGGAAAAAAATTACAACTGTGATCCCCAACGTTGCGATGAATGACATCGTTCTACGTTGAATTAAAGCACTATATTCGAAAGTTTGGTGGAAATCCTACTATAAATAAGAAAGATATAATAGATCAAAATTGCATCTATTACGTGAATTTATGGTCAGTATCATATCCAAGTACAAAGGTACCACCTGCATCTAATTATTCTTACATGAGAAACGGAAAATCTCCTAAACTTGAAACGCCGTTTTCCGGTTCAGGCTTGTTACATATTTCTTACTCTAAGGTATTTCCCCTTTTCCTAAATTCTTTAAAATACATAATTAACCAAACTTTGTTTTATAAACGGAGCCGTAATATCTTCTATTGTAAAGTTGATCTGAATAATTTTGATCAAGTATCTTACATAGGGGTATGTTATGTATGAACACGAATTCTGCGAACTACAGATGTACCACCCCAAAGTTTGCATTGTTGCATTGATTAGCAATAAAATAGTTCCATTGCGTGTACATTCTTCAAAAAGTTATTCATGATAGCTTTCCCCGATTTACCAAGTTGTCATTTCCATAAATGTGAACTTATCAAACAACTTACGGACATATCATCCCAAAGGGAGTGCTTTGTTTCCGAAACTAACAAACATCCTAGAAACGACGAGGGCCATTGATGTTTTTAGTAGTTCTACGCAATTGCAATCGAAAGGACAAGGCAAAATACAACCAATTTAAAACATTTTTCAATAAATGTCCAGAACCCTTGCATTGTTTATTGCACTTGTAAATGTTTTTAGAGGACATTTTTCATATTTAGGTATGCACGAATGCACTTGATAAAAACAATTTAATTGGAGTTGAAAATATGAATAAGCAAATCTATGAACTGTTGTTGAGTTTTTAGTGTCCTTGATCTCATTTTCACAATGGATTCCGTTCTGTTTTGGATCTAATAGAATGGAAAATTTTATTTGATATCTAATTAAGTATCGGTCATAAAGCAGGTGAAAAGCTGTACTAAATAATTCCATTGTATGTATACACTTCTTGGTAGGAATTCGATTTAAACATTGTTTATTCAATTAAGGCCACATAAAGGGGTGACTTCTGCTTAGTGAACACTGTGGTGACTAAACAGATTCAGAATTTGAAGGACAAAACTCCATTAAGGATATTGATAATCAACATCACAATATCATGTTGGGCCTACATTTTGAAACCTTTAGCGCAATAAAATTCCCAAAAACTAATTTTTGGGCAAACGTGGCAAACCTGTTAGATGAAGTTCCTAACTCTTCTTACACCTACTTGGAATGAAGCCGAGTAGTAACTTTTTGTCTCTTCCTCCTCATGCCAAGGTGACACTGATGCCTCTTCAACTTTGTCCTTGAAGACCAAAAGTCTACATCCATTTTTATCTGAAAACCTTTAGGATCTTGTATTTCCCAAAGAACCTTTCCTTCTCCTTGCTTTTTTCGGCAGCTCATCCTGCATTTTCACAGTTGCGGAAAGAACGCGCCTGATCCAGATTCCCTTTCCCGATCGCGAAACTTAAGCAGTGAAATATCTCATGCTCTGGAACCTCCGGTATGCCTCCGCATCCAGGATAATTCGGTGAATTATCTAGTCCAAGGCAGTGTAGATATTTGACTCGCAGCCACCGTGTCCCGTGAGGAACTGGTCAATGTGATAGTTGGACAATTTATCACATTGGCCAGTTCTTCACATGATAGTCTTTCCACTCAAATCATACCCTTGTGGCGAGAGGGCAATTTGCGGCAGCCAGTCGCAAGCTTTGCAGTATCAACGTGTTTGGATGGGGTACGGGGAGAACTGATATCTTCGTGCGTGTTCACCAGAAAACAGCGCATGCTCAGAGAGTCGAAAATTGTAAAGCGACGTGGTACTGCGCTTCGGGTAACCGCCGTGAAAGACCTAGCAAGCCTAGTTTTTAAGGTTTTGTGTAAACACAAAACCTTATTAAAATATTATTAAAATCTGTCTGTCGGTCTGTCTGTTTGTCTGTCTGTCCGTCACACGCATTTTTCTCGGAGACGGTTATAGCGATTGACATCAAATTTGGTAGAAAGGTGGGAACTGTGAACGCTCACGCATACAGTGAATTACATCCTTCTACGTCGAATTTAAGGGGGCGGGTCCCCATACATGCAAAAGGCGGGTGTAAAATTTTTTTTCATCAAATATAGTCATGTGGGGTATCAAATTAAAGGTCTCGATTAGTACTTTTCAAAGTTTAGAAATCTTAGTTTTGACATTCGGTGGAAGGGTGGGGAGCGCGGGGGGTTGAAAGTGATCATTTCTTTAAGGGGGCCATTCTCAGAAACTACCGAACCGAAAAACCTGAAAAAAATCAGGAGGCTGCCACTATATGGTGCCTGGGCTCCGAAATACCTTCCATTCCGATATCTGTTTAAATAAAGTTAATAATAGTATCTTACTACAATTTTTTGTAATTGGTTAGAAACCTCCCTTAAGTTCATCTTAGTACCATGAAATTTTGCAGTGATATAGGCTATAATATAGAGCATGATCTTACCAAGTTTGGTGGAAATCGCACTATTACTAACAAAGTTATAATACCTCAAATATGTTGCTTCTTTGAAAATTGAAGACTATGAATGTCAATACCACCCGAAAATGGCTACTCTCACATAATATATGGATATATGACGTGCTACGTACCTGAAGCGTCCAGCTTCCGGTTTCCCGACTTGTTTGTTATATTGAAATTGCATCCGGTGGTACGGTCGCTTGAGCTCCAAATTTACGGTGGTATCAGCAAATCGTCGGGGCCGATCAGGGTTCTGGCGTGCGACTACCCGAACGCCCTTTTCAGGAAGTACACGTCGACCGTGACTACGATCGAGCGCCATAAGCTTGGAAACTGCATCACCATTGTCTTCAGATCCTCTACCGTCCTATGTGTGTCTCTAGAGGCGGGGGCGCGCGTACACTTCGTGGGCTTTGCCGGCCATGGCGGACAACACCTCCAGCGACCCCGAGTCCGCGCAGGCCAGGATGGCGCGGGTGTTTTCCGAGAGCCGGTGCAACCAGAGCATTTTCAAAGGCACTAACCCGACCTTGGACCCAACCAACTGCCTCATTTCTCGAAGCAACTGGCTGACAAGGTAATTCAGCTTCGCTTCTTCGACAAGCGCGTGATTAAAACGTGGCGCCTGCGAATTTCTGAATTATCTAATCCAAAGCAGTGTAGCTACTTGCCTAGAAACCACAGTATCCTGTGAAGAACTAGCAGATTTGATAGTTCTTTTCCATGTTTTTCTACTCAAACCATGCGCTTGTGAACTACCGAATGCATTGCCGTGGTGAGATCACCACCGCCGACGTACTGAGCTACAGCCGGCACGGCTGGCAGCCTGGCACGAGGCCAGCGCGCGCGTTTCCCTTTCCTGCTTTTCCTGACCACCGGAGAGTGCGAACGCTAGCCACTTTTTTCGTAGGAGACCAGACCCTAGATATTTAGTGATTAGTGTCTTAAAACAAACAAGATCGAAACTAAGTACAGTAATAAAATTGAAATAAAGGCCAATAAAGTGAACAAACCCTAATGATGGGAGGGGTCCTATGCGTCCACCGTCCTCATCTCATCTTCGTTGCTATTGATTATGAGAATCTAGCCTTATCGTATTCTTGCGTCCTCATTCCTCTCGCCAGAACATCCGCTGAAATGATGTAGTTTAAGTTCGCACCGCTCCATTTAGAAACCATCTCCGACAGAGGGTCGACCCGCCTACATTCAGAAACATTTTTTTCAACTTCCGCGGTGGAACTAGTACCTTTCTTTCTACGGTTCATTATTAAGACCGCATCCGTTTTCTCAACCACTAGAGTCAGCGCCGCACTTTCCAGTCAAGATTCTACCGTTCTCACTGCCTCCCCCGCGTGGAACTCCGCTCCAATCGGGTGCTTTGCTGTAACAACTATACTGCCAAGTCATCTATAGAGCCAAAAGTAATTGTTTCTTATGCGGCGGGAAGCACAAAATCTCCATTGTTCATGCCATTCCTCAGGAGGTGATCCAGTATCGTTTCTTGGGGTCCTTATCCATCTCGTATCAAAAAGTCTTCTCCAAAAAATAATTTTCAACCCAACTCGCCAAAGATCCAGGAATACCTATGTTTACCAATGCATCTTTAGTTTGGCTACAGTTGGCGGAATTGAATACGTTGAATCCCGTACCAACACAGCATAGCAACCCCCAGAATTCATCGCGTACCTCATTGCATACACCATGAATTCGCTCCTACGATCACTATACTGTCGCTCTGACACATCGTACCGCGACAGTATTGCTTTCAATGATGGGTGAAATTGTAGGTGTTGTAGGTAACCCTCTCCATCATCTTCTCAATTCTATTCAACAGCAAATTAGGCGCTGGGTTTCCAGTGGGCCTATTAGGTTGGAAGCAACACAAACTTTAGTTTATTTGGCTGAGCGGAAGATATTTCATCTTTTAGGCACGACTCGAATGAGTTGGTGAATAAGTCACCCCCGCCCTTCACTTGAATGCCATCCCAACCAGGTGCCATCGATCTTAATACATTTCGGGAATGCGCGGGTGGGTCACTTAGAGTGAACTTTATTTTTGTAGCCTTTTGATTTATATCCTATAAGTTCCATCCCAAGGGTTCATGTCAGCATTTTCACAAAACTGTTTGAATCAATTTTTGTTTAGGGATTGAGAAGTCCTAAGTCCGCATCCGCTTGATGTCGGACCGGACCAAATGGAAAGCAACTTACTCTCGCTCTTTATGGTCCACGGACTCGTCTTTTTGGGTTTAACACCCAAACTTCAAAAATCAAAAGAGGGACGAAGACGGCTACGGTTTCGTACCAGATCTGAGGCAACTCATTAGATGCTGCTTCACCTCTGTCTTGGGAGCAGCGTGGTCTAAACAAAAATTGTCTAGCTACGGCCAAGCTTTGGTCCGCACTGGGAACGGATTCAGGTGGGATATAATTTGCACCCTTTGTCGTGTTTTACAAATTATAAAAGGGAGTGTATAACAGCTTCGAGCCGCTTCGGTCACGCTGCTCCCAGGACAGAGGTGAGATAGCGTCTGATGAGTTGCTTCTGCCCTGGTACCAAACCGTAGCCATCTTCGTCCCTCTTTTGATGTTTGAATCAGTTCCTTTTGCTTTTTTAAATAGTCTCTTTTAACCACCATTTCAGCTCCTTATGTGCCTGCCCCCTGTCGATCGTCACTACCGGGTTTTCCTCCAAGCCTCAGGTAAAGTCTCTTTGCATGAAAATATGCAACTCGAAAAGCCCCCATTGCATTGTTTCACCAGTTGTGTTCCCTACTGGAAGCAGTCGCCGTCTGGCCATAGTAGAACCGCATACTTCCATGATTCATCGGGTGAGTTGGGTGACTTTTCTTATTGTTAGACTGTAATAGTGAAAAATTTGAAAAGACAGCTCATAAGTCTATATGGTTACAATTGACCCCTTCGTAAGGCATAATGCATCAGCTTATTTGGAATATGGGAGATTCACAGTTGGTTGTGCGGTTTTCAATAAATGACTGTCGACGATTTACCTCATATCGAGAAACGAAGCTTTATGGGCATCAACCCCAACCCTGAATCAGATAAGTTTCTCACTACTGTCTGACAATGGAGGATCCAACTACTCTGATATAGTCTGATATTCGAAATTCATAGTTTCTGTCCAATGGTCCCCCCTCTATTTCGAGACCTTAGTAAAGGTTCCGCCGCAGTACCAGGTAATGCTTACCTTCTGTCTAGCTGTAGATTGAACCTAGTTCGTTGTTACAACTAATGGTCATGGTAGAGCTCTAAATTGAGAGGACGTCTGTCTGTGCACTATCTAAAAATGTGTTTGGGTCGAACTCAGGACCTTCTCAAAAGTTCTTGGTATACCTAAAGGTGAGTACTAAATTATTATTTGACAGAAAAGCTACTGGCAGTTTTACCTACCGCAGAGGACCACATTTTTGTCAAAACACATCTTTGGCGGGGTCTATGGACCTAAAAAGTAGAAGGCAATTACTGCTCCATTATGAAATTGATGCCGACTGCAGACTACCATTTAGGAGGTTTGTGACATAGCAGGTGTACAAGCTTAAATCTGCTGTTTTACTTCAACAAAAACACGTTTTTTGTATAGGAACCAAAGAAAACTTTATTCAAAATGCTGGCCCTTGCTATCTACATATTTTTTCCACCTCCCGGTTAATTTATGGATACCATGTCAATAAAATTATTGATCTTTCGAGGCAAACCTCGCCCTCAAGCCATTTTCGGATGTTTGCGTAAAAATTGGAATGCTACCCAGCGAGCCAGTGGCCCATCGATGAAAACAGATGATAATCGGATGGGGCCAGGTGTGGTGAATAAGCAGGGTGGGGTAGTATCTCCCAATTGAGCGTTTCTAAGTAGTTTCATGGAGGAAAATCGGCTTTTCATGTCTTCGTTGATATTCTGGCCGTTTTTCCTTCAGAGCTCGATGTAATTTGATGAGTTGTTGGTGATAACGGTAGGCATCGAGAGTTTCACCAGGTTTCATAGTAGACAATACGCCGCTGATCCCATCAAACGCACAGCATCGTCTTCCGTCCGAAGCCATTTGATCTTGCAGAAGATGTCGCTGGTTGGCAGGCATAAACCCACAATTTTTTTTCGTTTAGGATTCTCAAAATAAATCCATTTTATGTCGCCAGTCTCAATCCGATGCAAAAACATCTTTTTTTTTGTGCCAGGCAAGCAAGAATTCGCATGTGTTTTGGTGCCGCTCCATCTGGCTATCGTTCAATTCATGCGGCACCCATTTTCCGATCTTTCGAACCTTACCTATTGCTCGTAGATGCATGGAAACGGCTTGTTGAGAGACACCTAATTGCTTGGGAAGCATTTTCTGCATTTGAGTATCGTCCTCGTTCAAAAGAGCCTCCCATTCGTGGTCCTTAACTTTCCCAGGCCGATTTTCATGCTCCTTGTCGCTCAGATCGAAATCGCCATCTTTGAACTGACGTACCAGTCTTGGCACGTTGTTTTCCAGAGAGCATTGTCGCCGTAGGTCTCCATAAGCATTCGATGCAATCCAGTGGCTGATTCCTTCAAATTAAAGCAAAAAGCAGAGTCTCCCGCAAATGATTCTTTCCGGGAACAAAACTGAACATGATTATTGAAGAGAAAAAATATGTTTTTGCATGAAATTGCTGATGATCTGCACTGACAGTTGTTGACAAATGTCGAACTAAAAAAAGAAATATGGCGTGCTCATAGCAGTTTAATATGCTCACTGGCGCCATCTGTGAGCAAACAGCGGATTTAAGCTTGTACACCTGGAGACTTTATTTTCAATTAAGTTGTAAAATCCTTTTTTGCATCGTATTCTCCGGTGATGTCTCAAATGAGCTAAATTAATTATGCCCATTCCTAGCATGTTTTAATCATCGACGATCTAAGGAAAGTTTTCAGATTCTAGCACCCATCATGGTAGCCATATTATGCCTGCAGGACCATTTTTACTAAACCTATTTTTCTGATAATTGTCTATGAAAACAAGGAGCAGTTTACCCTTCTCTAAGGTTTGGAATTGCAACTTTTTCCATCACTCAATAGGTAGTCCCTGCCACTTGGTGACCATTTCAGTAGATGCACTTTTGGTCCCATTTTCCCAAGCTTCTAACTCGGTTGGGTCATCTTACTCCTTCGAATAGATACCGCCTAATAGCTGTAATCCTCAGTTTTCTCACGAAACAACTATCGTTTCATCAGTCTTCCATCTTTCATTCCTTTAACGAATACGTCACCTTTAAATATTACGACCTCACCTATCGAAAGTCCCCCAGGGGATATGATTCAACGAGGCCTAATGATTCACACCGCAACACTATAAACCTATGGAACCTTTAATTCCGGAACACCATCTTAATGCCGTGAAGAGCCTGAAAGTTCTACGAGGGCATGACGATGTTGATATGTTGCCAAGATAGTGTCATTGCCGTTGCAAACCTTCCCTGCATATGTGCACTCGTACCTGAACAACAACATATGAAATTTGTAGAGAATGAGCACATTTTGTAGAATGTCCATGAAAAATTCCGTGCATTAGACTTACATACCATTCACATTATGGCATTATCGCATTATTATCCCTGCGGCTAATCCCTATGAGCTTATACATATGTCTGCCTGGTGAAGAAGAAGGGCTCGTGTGAGTCGAGTATGTTTGAATGGGATTGCGTGCTAACATAAATATCATGACTCTTGCTTGCTCACAACTTTCGAGTTTTTATTTTGCTTTCCTTTTTGTAAAATATAAGCGAACATGTTGTCCTGCGTTTCACCTTCACTCCATCGTCTCTCGAAGGTTTCCTTGAAAGCTATGTCCGCTGGTATACCCAGCGAGGCTTACCCCTCGTACTGAACGAAATCCAAGTACAAAACACTCGATGAAGATTTACGTTTACGATATTCATGGCTTGGCACTATTCAAGGGTAAATAAAGATTAATAAGATGGCATAGCGAATCGCATAAAATACAGGCTGGGAACAAGTACGACGTGAAGCTATTGACCATCGTGTTCGTGTGGTTCGACTACATAACAGCAAGAGTCCCGGTCTGGAAAAAAATTGTCGTACATGCAACGTAAATTTCAAAGGAAAGTCCCTCGGAAACCCTACATATCCACATAAGGAGGTCTATTTCATTCAATTAGGGTTTCGAGTAATTCTCTAGAGTACTTGACGCCACTGTCGTCGGCGCTATGTCTACATTAACGTACACACTCGTACAATGGCTCAGGATTGAAGACCCACTCACCCCTTCCCCAGGATCAGTTAAATATGTACATAATGCATAGCTTACCGCAACAACACACCAGTACCTTCTTAGCATTTTCGAAATCAGGGAGAGAGCCTTGGCGTAGACGTCCTCACCCGTCCGCACCATGCCGTCAGCCCACCCAGTCGCCACCCTACACGCCATTACCAACGCAACACTTAATCCGATTTGTGAGCCTATCCTTTTTTTGTATGGCCGCGAGGGACTAAATAATGCTGAAATCAGGAAATTTATTTTTCTAATTTAAATGCACCGCGAAAATAAATTAAGTTGTTGCCTTGCTTATTTGATGTTTCTTTTTGGGAAGTTCGGGGGGAGAGCAATACCGAAATGCCGAATTAAGTCAATTCCGAGCGGTAGTCGGCTCAGCCCAAACCCCTAAGTTCTCTCGTCTGACAAATTTAATTTAATATTCGAAATTTCAGTGTCACATAATTTGTGATCTTGTTATGATCAGAACGGATTTATGTCGGCATTGGGAGCGGGAGGAACTGAAAACAGCTCGCGGGATATACCACCAGGAAGGTATGCATGTCAGGGGCGTGTGTTGTTGTTTCATTCAAGGGTACAAGGTATTGTGTTACTCCAAGTGGATTTCCTTCGAATCTCACATATGTTAGCTTCTTTAGAACGTCACAACTGACTTTTTGGGTATAGTGTTCGGAGCGAAACCTTCTGAGCATGCAACCCATTTACATTGAAGTAGAATTTTGGGTGTGATTCCAATTAGCACCATACGGCGTGGCTGGCATTTGAAAAGGAGGATTGGCTATAATTTTTGTTAAACTGTTTTGGTTTATTTTCGTTCGTTTCAATAAGATTTCAAGTAAGGTTGCGTCTTGAAGTGGATGTTAGGAATTCTGACTAGTATCAAGGTCAAACGGGCTACAAAATATGGAGGCTCATCCAATCCGAAGTGTATCCACCATGTCTCTTAAGGAACTGTGTTTCGTGGTAATTCAATCCTCCGTGTTTTCGCTCAACCCTTCTGTCAATACACGGGATCAGTGTACGGGTCCAGCGCCCCTTTTCAGAATTACCCCATCGTTGCCGTAATCTCCTGTAAAGCTCCTTCCTAGTTGCTTTTTGGAAGCCCGCAATCATTTCGACCAGATTCGCCTTCCTACTCCGATAGAGACAGTGTACTTCATTTGCTAGAAGACCCTCGCGATGACACACACTGCCTCATAAAATACCACCTCATATGCACTCCACACCCTCAGCGCGATTGGCCTGTATGCCAAACTTACCCTTCCCTGGTTCACTGCGTTATCGAATGCGCACGCTCAGACTGGAGCCGTGTACAGCAGGATAAATTTCACCACCCCTGCCATAACCAGCCGGCGACTAGATTTTGCCCTCCAATATTAGGCATCGTCCTTGCTAAAGATGAGCTAGCCTTTGCTACCTTTCCGCGCATAGCCCAGGTGTCCCTTAAAGCTCAACTTGGCATCGATCATTACCCCCGAGGTATCTAATGATCGATTTTGAAACGTCCTCGTGATTTAGACAGTATAATTTTTCCTGTGATTTCTAATAAGGACTGCCTCGATCTTATCTTCCAACAGGACCAGTTTCATCATTTAGAGCCATGGTTTGGTAGCATAAATGGTTTCACTTGCATACAATTCCACGCCTTCAGGGTGTTTCGCAACTACTACCTCCTAGCCTCCTTTGGCACACGAAAGCCGAGCACTCCGTCATATATTATGTTCTACAGCAGGGGCCCCAATATACCTGCTGCCACAACATATTTCTTCAGCCCATCGTTCATCTCGTACCAAGGAAATCTCTTCGAAATGTAACTTTCGTCTATCCGTGCTCTGTATCCAGGGACACCCAGTTTAGTCAGGGTACCCTTAATTCAACCCCAGTTGACCAAGTTAAAGGCATTTCTGGCATCCGGTGTTACCACCACGCAGCACCTACAAGCGGCAGATGCCTCTCGGCTCAGGTTCACGGCCGTTACTATTGGATCGACCGTAAACAGCGCTCTACGAAATCCTTACTGCCGCTCCGATAGACCACCCGCTAGCTTCATGAACGGAAGTAGTCTGCTGTATATCTTCCTCATAGTGTCCTAAACACAGATAGGGAGATATAAAGAGGATGCGCCAGATGGTTTTTGGGCTTTGGGCGTGAAACACTCCTTCCACCATGCACGGTTCGAAGGAACTTATGAAATATGCGAACCTGACCTTAAGGGTAGTGTAGGTCCCAGGGCGAAACGTGGATTGGTACCCACGATGGAGCAATAAACCTGGGAAACGCCTGCTGAACCAACACCAACAGCTCTACTACCAAACCCTATCTCTACCTCCACGTGGTGACCGCTGGGACCTCTTTCTTAACGAAAAGCTGCAGATGGTGAAGGATCAAGGAGAGTCTTCCGCCCCTAGAAACGGGACAAATTGTACCAAGTGGTTTTCCAGTTTGGGGGTTGGGTAGGGCTGACAACACTACATTTAAAACTAAAGTTACGAAGCCACTACAGGAGCCTCGGACTGGACGGATAATACAACGAAGAACCCGGCAACGACAACGGAATAACGATTTGCGCATTTCCTCATGGAACATGCGCTCCCTGTACAGAGATTAAGTTGCCAAAGAAGCTTGCCAATACCCTGCTCCAATATAGGGCTGCTGTAACAGCGTTACAGGAGATGCGTTGGACTGGGACCGGTTTCCTGGAGAAGAGCCACTACACCATATATTGTAGTGGTCATCCAGTAAACCATATGCTCGGAGTTGGTTTCTTAGTCAGCCAAAAAATGAAACCTGTTGTTATCGGTTTTGAAAACATAAGCGATCGGCTATGCACTCTACGCTTGCGAGGCAAATTTAGAAATATAAGCCTCATTAACGTTCACGCCCCTACAGAGGAGACTGCAGAGTCTGGACCTCGGCGCAAAACCGGGATGTCTGGAGTTCCTTATTAAGGCGAGCCTAGACCGGTTGTTGGGCCGTTGATGATGATGATGACGAATCAGTCATGGAAGGTAGGGATGTTTTCGGAAAATCCGATTATGAAACTGATCCGATCCTTACTGGTGGTTGAAAAATGTGGAATGTTACGGTTGGATCACTGGAACCTGTTCTATATTTACCCTGTATGTGTGGCGTTGCCGACTAAAATGAAAGTTTCCGGTGTAGATGCTACGGCATTTGAACATCGCTGGCAATAGGCAGACTGGTAGACTCCATAAAGGACAAGGATTCCGATAGAAAAATTTAGAATCATAATAGCCCTAGTAGAGCCTGTAATGGGAGACTCCTCCTTAAACAACCACGATGAAAAAATTGGGAAGATGGCTTTGACTAGATGTGGCCAATGCAACAAGGAGGGCATTTCGTATGCAGATGTCCAGTCTCCTCAGACCTTAGGCAAAGACTCCTCAGTAAAAGTTTCTTCGTTGTTGAGCCTGTTATCCTTTGCTTCTGGAATTCGTTCTCTAATTTTCAAACGATCGGTGGAAAGGTTGATTCTAGGTGATAGTATAATGGACTAAGTATACATATGACGCCAGGGTTCTTATAGTTGAGGCTCTACCCAAACTAAGCTAACTGTCAGCTGCTTAATTACAGTAAGTAATTTGTAGATGTAATTTCTAGAGGTGACCTGTTGAATATATGGTGGAATTCTCTTCCTCAATTTCGACGGAACGTTTTTTGTCCAGATGTGGTGACCCAGTAAATTATCCAGCTTATTTAATAATTTCGTCTCAATTATCTACTCGGGAAACTTACGAATTTCCTACAACTTCCCCGTGGTTTCTTTTTGATTCCTTTATATGACTGCCTCAATAATTATACTGCGTCCATGATCAACTGCATAACTAGTTCCTGTCGTCATAGATTGGTGATGTCAAAAGCCTTGTTCAGTGCTTATGGGTATACCCAGATGCAACTGTCAAACATAAGGCCCATCTGCCATAATCTCTTAAAAGAGGATATGACGTTCAGTTGCATTGGTCCTTTCTTGAGTGGATAACACCCCAGCCCATAATCCTCTCAGAAAACTCGCTCACTGGTCCTTTGGCGATCTACGCTGGCATTTAGTTAGAACAGATCAAGTCCTTGTTTAAAACTGTTCATCCTAATAAAATTCACTCTGCATTAATTAACGATATTGGATTGCTAGCCAGATGTCTTAACATTGTATCCTGTTCTTCCATATATCATTGTAAAAAATATTTCACGATAACGTAGCCAATGGAGCAAGCCGACAGAGAGGGTTCTATTTCGTCATCAAGTACTTTTTTGGGCTGATCGGTCTTATAATGGTTTCGCTTCTGTGAAATAGGTTCCCATTTCCATCTAGGTGAAATACAGCGCATCCAAAAATCGGCTTCAGCTCCGTTAAGCACCTTACCCGAGGACGACACCGCTCGTTGGCTGTTCTGCGCCACTTGTATCCAGAGCGGCCCATACGCAGGGTAGTAGATTCGACTGCATAGCATAGTACACAATGGCGTTGTCCCTTTTTTTAATATATGACCTATTAACTGCTACTCCGGTCTTTTGATCAACACCTTCAAGGGTACCAGGCTCATCACCGACGCACCTTCTGTGTTCGAGATTGTATTGGAGAGCGGGACGCTAATAACATGGCAGAGCCAGGTGCTTAAAAAGGCTTAGGGCTTTCGACTAATGGTGGCCGTCATTTTACATGTACTGTTCCCACGTAGTATCACAGAGAGATCATTGGAGCATTGACTACTGCGTTGAGTAACATCGGATTCGACTGACCAGCGCCTTCAATGCCCTCCCTATTAATGCAATTGGGAATAGTACGATGACCTATCAGACTAAGAGTCATCGTTTTTTGGTATTTATTTTAAGGTCCATCCTTCTTCAAATTCAAGGTCAATGATTCGACAAGGCAGAAAACAGATGTTAGTGGAATAGTGGCATAATTCATTTAAGCACATTAACATGGGAGTAAGTTGCTCTCCATTTGGTCCGGTCCAAAATCAAGTGGATGTGTACTTGCAATCCCTAATATCTCAAACAAAAAAACCATTTAAATGCATAATATCCTCGTCAGGTATTTGAACTTGACATTCTTCCGAAGTTTTACCTTGATGAAGCAAGTGATGTTTGGCGCTGTCATATCTTGCCCTGATAATGTAGCTTCTGTGAAACACCTCTCCTGCGTAGAGCACTCCAAATACACTCCTTATTGACGCTATTGAGGGTTCACGTTGCTCCTCAATGATCTGTCAGCATAGAAGAATCTGAAGTGAAACCTGCCTGCTCTCTTTCAGTCAATCCAGCTATCTCAAGAGTATGTCAGCTATCGCGATGAGCCTCCCTTTTTTAGGACTTCGACTACCAATCTCTTCTTCCATTGCCTGGCGAAGAACCCGGAATTCCAGGATATACTGATAAGTGAAGTAGCAGCTCCGCAGAGACTGCAGTGGTGCGGGACAAACTGCCCCTGTGAGACCGCGAAGGCCAACAATGTTAGCAAGATGAGCGCATTGATGTTTCGTTTCAGATGATTTCACTTGTGTTTGGAAGGCAGTTTACGATAATTAACCATTTCATTCGCTAGAAGAATACCACTGAGTGTCATATGGTTGACAGCCGCGACCAAATGCTGCTCGTCTTCCTGAATGATGCGACTATCGTTATCGTCGTGGACCGGGAACATTTGCGGCCTTATGTTAGCTCTTTTGCGATGCGGGAACCTCGTTTAACCAGCTAAAGCTTAGAATTAAACTTAGCCAAGAGACATAAAAAATCAGATGTCCTTACATGTCAATCTACCTATCTTTGATATTTCGTCTTATGGGCCCTTCTGGGAAAATGTGTTCGTCCAGCTCCATGGTAATACTTGTCGGGTGCTATCCTCCTTTGGTACTGCGCGTAGAATGACCACAGAGGCCCATTAGGAAATTTAGTTGGATTTTAAGGTAAACTGTCTTCACTCGACATAGTGGGTACCAGTTAGTAGCTTCAGGATTCGAACTGAATTTATATTTCTGTTCGCAAATTTTCGGCAACTAGGTGAGTCCATGACATGACGATGACACGAATGGCATAAGTCGACCGTAAGTTACCTGATGGCTGACAGCTGTCCTGCGGCTCACAGTACTTGATGGCCTAATGAGTAGTGCGTGTAGTACCTAGTACTGGACGAAACCACCAATTGAGATATTCTAGTTTAGTTAGAAAATACTTGTTTTTTGAAAGGATTCCATATGCCAAAATATTGGGCATGGACTTTCTCCATCCAACGTAACCTGCAGAAGTTGCATGTAGACCTAGGACTCCAACCGATCCTTAATTAAAACTCAAAACTCTTTATATAAGCCAGGAAGATATATAAACCACTTTCAGCCAACTGTTCAAAACTCGACATCCAAGAACATTCAATCTACATTTGGGTTACAACACCAATTAATTCAGATGCTTAATCCATTGAAAAGTTATGACTCTCCAAAAAATATGTTTATGATAGCAATCGAAAAACTGAACTCACATTATGTAAACTAAGATACCGAAAGTCAGTAAAAATTTATTAGATTTGAGAGTTCATCGAAGCCACCCAAGGAGACATGTCGGCAACAAGTGCCTGGAAGCCTTCTCCTAGGCGCTTCCTACACGAAGATGCTCCCTAGGATCAACTTCTTAATATCATCTTCCGACTCCTCTCACCTATCCCGTTGTGCTCTGGAATATTTCACTCCTGCTGGTACGTAGTAGGAGAATGTCATACGTACACGACCTGCCCTATATGCCCTTCAGATTCAGATACATTCCGGCATCTAGTAAAGTACCGAATCCGGAGCCCAACAAGAGAGCGATGACACACGCACAACACCCTCTGAGTCTATTAGACGACGAAGACGACACTACATTTGAATATGGTGATATATTAAGTTGAGGAAAAGAAGAAAATCCTGTTTAGATATTCAGTGACCCAAACATCGCATAAATATTCAAGGTTCAGTTCGGTTTCGGCACCTTTTACAATGCGAAAAGAAATGGAACTTTTGGTGGAGAACATGAATGGAATGGATGGACCTTTTTTGGTTTTCCGGGCATCCGATATCCACATGTGAACGAACAAACATACTTTTATGCATAATCTCTTAGGTCGATCTATTCATTACGGTTTCCAGAGGTTTTACATCTTAGAAACATACACAGAGGATTGAAGATATATCACTTGGGTGTAGGTCTTGGAGTTATGAATGCTCAGAGGTTTCTAGGCCTTCATGCTGCCGGTGGGAATTCACTAATTTGAATTAATAAAGTCCAAGTTTTGACTATTGTTTTTGAGGTTTTACAATGGAAATCTGTCAAGATTTATGGAATAACCAAACAAAGGCCAGATTAATGCTTTCAGTCCTCATTAAAACTAATTCGAACATATGCATGGCCCCAACTGGTTAGGGGTAATTAATACGAGGTTTCTTTATCTTTAGATCATTTGAGTGGGAATCAATGTCTTGGACATCTCAAAGTAGTGGATTAAGTAGCTTTTTATGTAAAAACAAGTAAATATGAGCCGAAATAAAGCAATCTGATGTAGATAGTCCAATGCGGTCTACAATGATCATAGGTTCTCAACTGGAAGTGCTAATGGCTTGGTATTTCCTGCGAAGACTTTCGAAATGCACGAAGCTCATTAAAATTTGTAAAAGATGACATTGTCTTAAATATACAGGTTTTGACCAAAGACGTAGACCTATCAATATTCAATAACTTCATTCATTTCATGTGGTTGGGACCAGCAACAAATAACAAATGTCATCAGAAGCGCAACAACTGGTATAAACCAGGCTAAGTAAGGAGAAAATCACGCCAACATTAAATTGGATTTATGCAAGGTTAAAAGTGAATCTTGGCTTACAGTTGTTCCGGTTTGAACCTAGTTGACCAGTTTATGCGAAGGTCCTGCCGAACGGGTGGAAGTGTCTCCCGATTCTTGGCCCACTGGTTTCTCGCTGCTTTGGTGGAAAAAGCTGTCAACTGCCTTTCGAAATTCTTTTCAGAAGAACGTTTCAGTTTCCATTACCACATCTCTTGCTCCCAAACGCATTCATTGATTAAACTTTTCCAGTTTCTTCAGAAGCTGGGTCCGTGTTTTGCCCTTTGTCCTTTACCCAATAAATTATGCAAAAGTGGGTGAGGCTTTGCATCTAATTGGTCGTACCAAGCCGTGGAGTGGACAACCCAGCTCTTCCTGTAAACGCGTATCGTTTTCTGAATCGAAGATGATCACGCCGAAAATGTCGAATAACGAAGGCAATAGTTTGGGGAAAGTGAAAAACTCACAACGCTTTCGTTGATACCGAAACCAGTCCAAATCTCCAGCTTTAGCTAGCTCACGGAAGGCTTCTTAGAAACCACATAGCATCCACCTAATGGTAACTTTAGTCAGAGGCACCCAGAATCAATAGCGAGCACCTATACATATCAGAGGAGCTACCACGCAACTCACGATATCCTGTATCCAATTCTTCATAGCAATTTTAAGATATTCCACAAACATGAGTTCTCCAATGTGTCCAGCATATCTGCCCATATTACGGAATTGAATGCATTTTTAGCGCAAGTCGCATCCCGAACACGATGTACTGGTGATCACTTGCCGAGAAGTCTTCTAGGACTCGCTATCGGTCCACCCATGGTACTAAATTGATGTCGGGGATGCTTTCTTCGCAGCCTGGCTGCCGAAGCGTTTTCGTGGATACGCCGTTTAAAAATACGAGCCCGGGTTTCACCGATATTTCCAGGAGCGGTTTTCCTCTGGAGTCTGGCTGAGGCATGTCCCATTCAAGGGCCCTAGCATTCAAATCACCTCCTACAAGGATTCATCCCAGAATGCCCGAAACGGCATGCTACAGGGTATCAAGCCGACGCCGAAAATCCAAAATCATCCCTTTCGGCGTCAGGTAAACACTACAAAACCTTATACCTAAGCTCATTCCCTCAATCTTGGAGAAGAACAGGAAGTCGAACGTCGTTTCAATTTCAGATGGCAGCGGTACCCGATAAGTCGAGAAACCATAAGAACGGGTCCTTGTTCCAGTATTGCTCGCTGATTAACACTGAATGAGCCTTTACCGTCGCAACGAACTGCGCCCTAAGGCATGGACACTTACTTCATCTGTCTACCAAGTATGGCAAGCAAACCCATGTAAACCCAAGTAGTACCGCTGCGTGAGTGTATCCTTTTCGACTCTTGAACTTGCCTTCGGAGATTCTCCTGTCTAAAGTTACCTACTCTTTCTTGGATACCATGCAGAAATGTATATCAAAGTCTTCAAATTCAAGAGAACATTTCGGATAAAAATGTAGTTTGCTGTTCGCAATTTTGGATGCACGTACAATAGTATAATCCTTCGATTTTAAACAGCTCTGATATTGAATTTCAAAGTCACTTGGTTAGGGCGTTTTTTTTTTAAAATATTCGCCTTATTTCAACAGGCACGTAAAAACGGAAGTGGGCGTATTCCCTCGGTCTACCAAGCGCTTCCACACCAGCCACCTCAACATCATTGCCCTTTGCGAGACTCTTACGGATGCAAGTATTGCCTCATAATTATCGACAGGTTTACGCGTTGGCCTGAAGCAATACCTCTGGCTCACAGTACTGCACAATCATGCTTTGGTGTACCAGCTGTAATTATCATAGACCAGGGAATGCAATTTGTGTCTATTCATTTCTCGGAGTTAGGCAAGCTACTGGGTTTCAAACACCACAGAACCACTGCATACCATCGGCAGTCCAATGGGATGCTGGAACGTTGACACGGAGATGGTGTACGAGGAGGATCTGAGGCAACCCACCGACCCTGTACTGTATATCAGAGCACGATTATGCGAATTGAGTATGTTGCGTCTGCTCCGGGATGCAAACTGTGATCAACTCCGCCTTCCCGACGTACGACGTCGGAGGTCGACACTCCCAAGGATCTTGGAAGCCATTGCAACCACCATATGAGGACCCCTTTAAAGTCAGTCGACAAAGGCATTCTTTCAAACTCAACGTCCGAGGCGGACCCTCCTTGTCGATAACAACATGAACTAAAAAATCCACTCATTACTAGGTGGAGGCGCTTGCCTTTGGTGGAGCGGTAATATATGGTGGTTGCGTCAAGATTTTGTGAGGAGTAGCGAATTGAATGATTTCGCCACCAGACCGGGGAGCCTCAAACTTTCGATTAAAGCAGGTCTAGAACGCCAGCTGTGGCGCCATTAGTGAGATGCATTTACATTTAATTGTCCTTCTCCTCCTCTCTTTCCTTCATCCCAATTCTGTCTCTTTTATCTGAATCCGTAACTAGTTAAATTCGATTTTATACACTTTCCCAATTAACTACCTCCTTAACTTCATTAACCCTTACCGTTCCATAAAAGTTGTGATTACCTATCATTTTTTCGTTATTATTGTTAAGCTATTGCTGGTATTATGGTCAACTGTATGCACATTGGGACATTTGGTAAAGATGGATGGTTGTAATCCAGGATAAAAAACTAGGAGCAAATTCCATGTGAGATTGCTTTAAGTGAGAAAGGAATGATTGCAAGAATTTTATATGGGGCGGATATGTATATTTTGCGAGAAGCCATTGGTGAAAGAACCACTGCTTGATGGTATCAATGTCACAAGGACTAATCACCGGAATGTGAACTATATTTGGTGGTAATTCTGTTCAAGAAATTATACAAAACGGACTGAGTTCTTTGCATCAGATTTTCGTCTAAACAGGAGCATAAAGGCACTGATATTTTCTCTCCGGAGTTGACTTTTCCAGGTTACCTAAAGCACTTTGGATGTTTTGGATTAGTGCATCCTCTTTGCGACGATTTGGGCGGTCCACTTTTCTTGTTATTGCTGGATACGGCTACTGCAAAATACTCTTTTTTCTCAGCAGTGCCTGTCGTGAATCTATTGGTCGCCCCAGTGGAACAGAATTTTCTTTCTTCGTTTATGTTGTAGTCCAGAAATAGGCATTATCACTGTCAGTGGCAGCGACCTGCCGAAAGCTGAGTGCGTTAAATATCTTGGATCAGTGCTCTTAGCCAACCTGGTACCTTTGCTGTTTTAAACCAAGAACCGCTCACTCGTCTTTTTAATTCCTCTTTGTACTTCAAATTCTTTTGAATTCTATGCGTTCTTTCCAAGAGTTGTCCTCACTTCTCTCTCTTATTATTTGTTAAGATGTCATTCGCCTATCGTACCCGAAATTGCAGTGAAAAGGACTCTCTAAGTTCATTTTGAGAAGATCCCATTTGGGAATAACTTTAATATTCTGTCCTTCGAAGGCCTTGCCCACCTCTTTTTAGATATTTCATCCCCGCTTCCATGATCTCTTACCTTGAGAGGATCTTTTCACGTAAGTCAGACCTTCTTGGGAAGGGAAAACTTCTGGTTTTTTCCCATTCCGCTGGCCACAATTCAGGTAAAAGATATTCTCCATTTGGCGCTTTGCAAGATCAAGGTCGATCTTTTCAAGTCAAATTTGATTGAAGGTTCCTTCCATCAGTCCACGCCCTGACCACCATTTTCAATATCAGAACAATTAAGTAGGGATGTAAAATATTATTTTGGGGCGAAGTTTTTTGCAGAAAGATATACTAATGAAATAATACATAATCGATTATCCTCCTCAATAGGAGGAAGCTTAGTAGGATTCAAAGAACTGCGTGTGCAGGTGCTATGGGGCTCTGCAGTCCTGCCCGGCAGATGTTTTCAATGTACTCCTGCATCTTTTCCCCTTAGACCTCCACATTAAATACGTTGTATCGTGATGTGCCGTCAGACTACGTGAGGCCGGATGCGAACCTTTACGCCCACAGTAACATCCTTGACAAAGTACCTCAGGAAATCTGGGCATTCCTCGCGGAATATGCCACATGCAAGCCGAACTTTACGAGAAACTTTACTGTGGACTTAACAACCAGGGCGAAGTGAAAGACCGGTGGCGAGTTGCAAGGTTATGACTCAGTATTCTTTACCAATGGATCAAAGATGGTCCGTGGAATCGGGGTGGGGATTTTCTCGAATACACACAGTGTATCCAAGTCGTATTGTCTCCCAGGTTTCGCCAGTGTATTCCAAGCGGAAGTACTGGCGATATTGGAACTATGTCGATGGCTGGAGCGAGATCCGAGTCCCAAGCGTAATATAGCCATTCTGACCGACAGCCAAGCGGCCATCAAGGTCTTTTACTCAGCGATGACATCCTCCAGGCTGGTGGGGGAGTTCAGAAGCGTTCTGAACCGTTTTGGTGGCACACTCAAGATCACCCTACCCTGGGTTCCCAGCCAGAGGAACATAGAGAGAAATGAGCGTGCTGACGGATTGGCCAGGCAGGCTCTGCTTTTGACAGTCCTTCGATGAATACAGACGGTGTGTCGCTGGCGGCTGTCAAGGGCGGAGTCTACTCCCACTATGTAGTAGCCGCGGGCCTTAGATGCCGAAGGCTTACGAACTGCACCAAATCAAGGAGGATTTGGTCCGCTTATAACATAGCCTGATCACGAGAGCTCCTGTGCCAGACGCGTGCAAATGCATTGAAGATTACGGCGGTCTGCACGGGACATTGTCCCATAGGGGACCATGCCACCAGGCTCGATATACCCTCATGCACTTTCTCTGCGATTGCCCACTAGAGTCAGGCTACGGACACCGGGTAAACCATTATTTGGTGACCTTTGAGTAATTTCTAGCGGCAGGGTGGGAGACCTGCTTTCCTCCGTGAATGCTGCTCTCATAACAGCAGTCACGGTCTTAGAAGTTTGTGGTATCAAAACGGCACACCATAGCGCTAATTGGGTTCCTCGGATCGGCCACTTATACCTACCCATCCTCCTCATTATTTTCTTTCACAGTAGAAACAAATTAATATAGTTTCTGGTTTAAACGAGCAGAATATGCAAACTGTAAGGAAGTAACCAAACGGCTGAAAACTTGTTCATCTTTTCATTCTTTCCATGAAAGGACCTATACAATCAGAATATCCTAGCTAATATGGCAACTACTATGCAGTAGTGATACTCACAAGTGATTTATGGCCAAAAAACCAGGCAAGCGATAAAAGGCGTCATCCGACTTTCCATACAAGTCCTAAAATAGTACAGCATCCAGATCATGCCAAACTCCAACCCCTTTTCAGAAAAATTCAATATGCATTGCCACATCGTTACAGCAAATAAATAATATTTGAGTCATGCAATTCCTTCAGTTTTCGTGCAAATACATGCCAACTACGAAGCTGCAGACAATTTCCGAGCAAGACTAATGAAAATCACGTTTGTACCGAGCCCTTGCCCTTTATTACATCGAAAGGATAGATAGGATGTGCGTGCGTGCAACCGGAGCGCATCGCGTTCCTTTCTCTAATTAAAAACATGTCACATGTATGTTAGATAAATAGTTTTCTTCGGGAGACAAGTAAACGAGCTCCATCGTCATCGTATGTATCTTCTTGTGAGTGATACGAGAGGACCCCTTCTGCTAATCGTGTTCACTATAGATATGTAATTGCTTCATATGTTTCTGTATCTTCTTCACATATCATTGCCATTCCGCATCCGCAGTCATCAGATGCTTTTCAATAGTAGCGCCTTTGTGGAATTTCTTAGATCCTCCCATATGAGATCTGAAATGTGGTGAATTAAAGGCACTTTATCTGGGTTTGCAGTACTATAGTCCCCAATGTGTGGTTGATAGTGTGGCTGAGAAGAATAAAATGAACAAGAAATTTCAGGAGAAAGTAAGGATGTCGTCTTTCTTGCACTTCCTGCACGATAGGAAGCATCCGCTCTTGGTAGTAATTCAGAAAAAGATAAAGCTTCCTAGAAAAAACGACCCCATTTCACTTTTGATTAGGTCAAGTTTCCTTATAAACTACTTGGATCTAGTTTGTGATCCGAATAAGTTACTTTAGCTCTCCAAAAATCTTACACAAAAAAATGGCTTCATCATGAACATCTCCATATTCCTCCGTCCAAGCCGCCGGTCAGTCCCATCCAAATAACACCCTGTACAAGACTAATTCCAATATCATCCCAAAACATGTAAGTACCCAAGAAGAATTTCTCAGAACACGTGTTAATCATTTTCTGGTAAAAGACATTTGTGTTTTCCTTTTTCTTCCCTTCATCGGGAAAGTTCTCTCAAATGGTCCAGGACTGGATGCTGCATCAACCATCACATCATCTAGACAAACATTGCTGGGCCAGCTGTGCAAGGCGCATGGCATATATAATTACATTTCTGACAGAATGACACCAAGCCGCTGCCAAGTTGCTATGCCAGATATTTTTCAGAGGTAGCCGAGTGGAAAAAGAGGAAACCACAAGGCAAAAAAAAATAATAATGAGAAAGGACATGAGATGAGATGACGAGGAATTTGTCGCGGTTTTGATTGCAACCGCGTGAAATCAAACAGGCGGATAATTTCAGTTGAGAATCAATTTCATATTCGTCAAGTGGGGATGGTGTGGTTTGTATGGAACGGAAGTGCATCTATTTAAAGTCCTCAGGAAGTGGAAATTATGATATATGTGGTTGCCATAGGATCATTAATGGAAATTCGTAAGGGAAACATCGCTATTTGCAGTTATTAGACTGCGAGGTTTCAAGAGTATTAAGTATATCCTGACAGTTCTTGTCAGAAAGGAATAAACCCAACTGAGATAAGCTGTTTCATGGAACCTTTGAACCTTTGTTATCGATCTGTGAGCAGAGTTTCAGAGCATCTCAAGACGTGTAATATCAAGGAAAGTTCCTTCATTTCCAAACGAAGGGTATACCCTTCCCATCGGGAGCAAGGTGGGTAACTCACAATATATGGGCCGGTAGAAAGCGTGGGTTGAGTGCATCTTGTGGGACTTGGATAGCCTGCCTACAAATGCCTTTGGACGTCATTTTCTCTAACCATAATAATTTCATCTTCAGGAGCCATGGAACCACAAGGCTAAGCGTCTAAACTAGCTCGAAACCCTTCGTCAATTAGCACTGAATGACTCTCCCAATTGGTCCGAACTTAAAATTTCTTGTTGCCTGAAGCAGAGCTCACACAGATTTCGGGTTTGCCTAGGCCTAGAAAATGTGTAGTTAAAGCTGAACGTACCCCAATAAACATAGAGACTCGAGAATGCCCATTAATTCATAATATCTCTCTGTCCAAAAAGATTAAAATGTATCGGTCAATGATGCAATGTGTCCGTTAAATCACACGACAATTTGCTAGTCATGGAAATTTTCAATTTTCTTGGATTTCGTGCAGGTCGGACGGGGTCCGATTTTCCGCGATATTTCACGTTCCCGACGTCGTAGCTTAAAAATTCTTGGATTTCTTTAATCTGGGCCGTCTCCCTTTCGAATGAGGCATCATCATCAACGGCGCAACAACCGGTATCCGGTCTAGGCCTGCCTTAATAAGGAACTCCAGACATTCCGGTTTTGCGCCGAGGTCCACCAATTCGATATCCCTAAAAGCTGTCTGGCGTCGTGACCCATGCTATCGCTTCATCTTAGGCAGGGTCTGCCTCGTCTTCTTTTTCTACCATAGATATTGCCTTATAGACCGGCCTGGATCATCCTCATCCATACGGATTAGGTGACCCGCCCACCTTAACCTATTGACCCGGATTTTATCCACAACCGGACGGTCATGGTTTCGCCCATAGATTTCGTCATTGTGTAGGCTACGGAATCGTCCATCCTCATGTAGGGGACCAACAATTCTTCGGAGGATTCTTCTCTCGAACGCGGCCAAGAGTTCGCAATTCTTCTTGCTAAGAACCCAAGTCTCCGAGGAATACATGAGGACTGGCAAAATCATTGTCTTGTCCAGTAAGAGCTTTGACCCTATGGTGAGACGTTTCGAGCAGAACAGTCTTTGTAAGCTGAAATATGCTCTGTTGGCTAATAACAACCGTGCGCGGATTTCATCATCGTAGCTGTTATCGGTTATGATTTTCGACCCTAAATAGGAGAAATTGTCAACGGTCTCAAAGTTGTATTCTCCTATCCTTATTCTTCTTCGTGTTTAATCAGTGCGGTTTGATGTTGTTAGTTGATTCGTCTTCGGTGCTGACTTTGCCACCTTATATTTTGTCTTGCCTTCATTGATATCCAGCCCAACATCCCGCGCCGCCTGCTCGATCTGGATGAAGGCAGTTTGTACGTCTCGGGTGGTTCTTCCGATGATGGCGATATCGTCAGCATAGGCCAGTAGTTGGGTGGACTTGAAGAGGATCGTACCTCTTGCATTTACCTCAGCATCACGGATCACTTTCTCGAGGGCCAGGTTAAAGAGGGCGCATGATAGGGCATCCCCTTGTCGTAGACCGTTGTTGATGTCGAATGGTCTTGAGAGTGTTGCTGATTTGCCTGGAGTGAAGCCTCTTTGGTATGGGCCAATGATGTTCTGGGCGTATGGGGCTATCCGGCCTAGCAAGATAGTGGAGAATATCTTATAGATGGTACTCAGCAACGTAATACCTCTATAATTGCTGCACTGTGTGATATCTCCCTTTTTATGTATGAGACAGATAATGTCTCGTTGCCAATCGTCAGGCATTGATTCGCTGTCCCATACCTTGAGCACAAGTTGATGAACCACTTGGTGTAACTGTTCGCCTCCATATTTCACCAATTCGGCTGTAATTCCATCGGTTCCTGGCGACTTATGATTTTTTAGCCGATGAATTGCACGGACTGTTCCTCCTAAACTAGGTGGTGGCAGTATTTGTCGGTCGTCTTCAGTTGTTCAGTTCAGTAGCTCATTAAAGTACTCAACCCATCGCTCTAATATGCCCATTCTGTCGGAAATCAGATTTCCCTCTTTGTCTAGGCAGGATGAGCATCGAGGTGTATAAGGCTGCATCCTGCTGACTTGTTGGTGAAACTTGGGCGCCTGCTGCGGTTGCTCCCTGTACTTTTCTAGTTCACAGACTTGTTGGTTCTCCCAGGCTTCCTTTTTCCGTCTCTGAAGTCGCTTCTCCGCTCGACGGAGTTCGCGATAAGTCTCTGCACGTGCTCGCGTTCTTTGAGAATGCAACATTACTCGGTATGCGGCATTCTTCCGTTCCGTTGCTAGCTTACATTCATCGTCAAACCAGCCGTTCCGACTCCTTTTGCGGCTGGGGCCAAGTATATTTGTGGCGGTATCCATGATAATGTTATTCAGGTGATTGTGAAGATCATTTGTTGATGCTTCATCTCCAGGTCCTCTGTTGACTGCGGTTATTGCGGCATCCATTTCCCTCTTATAGGTGTCGCGGAGGGTTGTGTTGTGGATGGCTTCAGTCTTCACTCTCACCTCATTGTCAGAGGGGATTCTAGGTGGTATTGTTATTCGAGCTCGGAGCACCATGCCAACGAGATAGTGATCCGGGTCTATATCGGCCCCCTTATATGTTCTGACATTCATCAAAGCTGAGAGGTGGCGGCGTTCAATCAACACGTGGTCAATTTGGTCCCGTCTGGAGAGAACCGCTTTCCTCGCAAACCAGGTACTTCCAACAACCATTTCCTGTGACCCTGCTAATCCGCAGTCCGTGATCATTGGTATCCCTATGTAAGCTATGGGAGCCAACGTATCGCCTGAATACGGGCTCCTTCCCTACTTGGCTGTTAAAATCCCCAAGTATGATTTTAATATCATATCTGGGACAGGCTTCGAGGGTTCGTTGTACTGCCTCGTAGAAGGTATCATTCTCCGACTCTGCAGTCTCCTCTGTAGGGGCGTGACCGTTAATGAGGCTTATATTTCTAAACTTGCCTCGCAAGCGCAGAGTGTATAGCCGTTCCCTTATGTTTTCAAAGCCGATGACAGCAGGTTTCATTTTTTGGCTGACTAAGAAACCTACTCCAAGCACATGGTTTACTCGGTGGCCGCTATAATATATGGTGTAGCGGCTCTTCTCCAGGAAACCGATCCCTGTCCAACGCATCTCCTGTAACGCTGTTATATCAGCCCTAAATTGGGACAGGGTATCGGCTAGCTGCTCATCAGCTTTATCTCTGTACAGGGAGCGCACGTTCCATCCGCAAATCGTTAATCCGTTGTCGTTGCCGGGTTCGTCGTTGTAAAGTCCATCCTGTCGAAGGCTCCTTTCGTGGCTCCGTAACATTGGTTTTCCGTGTAGAGTTGTCAGCCCTTCTCAGCCCCCAACCTGGAGGACCAGTTGGTACAGTTTGTCCCGTTTTTAGGCGCTGGAGGCTCGCCTTCATCCTTCCCCGTCTGCAGCTTTTCGTTACGAAAGAGCTCCCAGCGGTCACCACGTGGAGGTAGAGATAGGGTTTGGTAGTAGAGCTGTTGGTGTTGGTTCAGCAGTCATTTCCCAGGCTTTATGCTCCATCGTGGGTACCAATCCACGTTTCGCCCTGGGACCGGGCGAAATCCGACGATTTCGCATTTTTCGTCACTGTTACGACCCGGGGGTCGTGGAAATTTTCAATTGTCTTGGATTTCGTGCAGGTCGAACGGGGTCCGATCTTAAACTCTGAAGGCTGAAGTGGGCTTATATTACGAGTATCAGGTCAGCTGGCGGAAGCCCTCTTATTCGTTACTTTTGTGAAGAGACCTTGACTCTTACAAGTCTCTTTTTATGACTATTATTATAAAGACTTTTTCGTCAAGCTCGATTTCCGTTTTTGTCTCTTACAACAGCTCTCATTCTAGCTCTCTTATAAAAGAACATATATTTGCTATGGTGGATTCATTAACGGCATATTCGAAGTTCTCATTATTCAGCCTCCAACTTCACCGTCTGCTAATTGAACCAATTCTATCAATCAATCCTTCCCATGTATCACCTTTTTCTCTGGCGCTACAGTTAAGTTCTAGTGGTTTAACATGAGTACCTGCACAACCGTACCAATTTATGCTGAGTGCAGGCGCACCATTCATTCTGGTTCATGCAAGATCTACCTAAAATTTCTACCATACCCGAGTTGAACAGCGCTACCTCACGCTTGAGTTCGGAATGACGTAACCACACCCCGCATGAAACTCCTATTAGAGGGCCAACTGCAGATAATCGGGCCGAAAACACATGCCCCAGAAATTCTACTCAGACGTATGAACTCGAAGGGCTATTCCGGTCATGTCAGGTAATTTTTGATGATGTTTCGTGATCGAAGACACTTCAAACGACTCTTCATACCGACTCGAGTCGCCCATGGCCTTGAAGCGTTACAACCAGCAAGTCAACGTGAATACAACGTTTTCCGATGTAACTTGGGGGTTCTCCTTGGTCACTTGGTGTTGATTCAGTCGACAGGGTTTCTGCCGTGTCTACCTCCTCGGCACCTCAGGTAACCTATATGACGCTACAATAGGTTCTTGCCCTCATGAGATCGCAGTCTCTATTCTTTTTCCCTGAACCAGCTTGTCCTTCATTGGTGAAATCAAGCGGCGAACAGTAGGTGTTTGTCACCAAGTCTTATTATCTGGTCTGGGCCATTTGCAACTACTTTGCCAATGCATGGAATTCTTCTATCCATACCTACTCTACTCGTTAACTGACAAAATTCAATTATCGGAAAGTAAAGCCTTATTGTGGCTTTAAGGTCTATCAATTCTACTCGAGTAGGAGGGAGATATACATTGCCACCCACATTTGAAGTTGGAAGCAGGAAGAGTCGAAAGTAAATTTCACTTGAGCTAATATTACTTATTGTCAGCAGCAGATTTGGGAACTATCGATATCGGCCTGGAACAATGAGAGAACTACTTTTCTGAACGGACCGCAGACATTTTGAATAGCTCCCCGGTGGATATGGATTAGGATTGGGCGGATCGACAAGCGTAAGGAGCTGAAGTATCCTCTTACTACTATGGATAAGGCAAACGTGATGCATTTGAGCTATCGTACCTTGACAAATCTCGAAAACAGATGCATAGCGTGCGCCATGACAACAGCAAATTTAGTATTGCTTGGTTAAGGGAAACACTAGTTCCCACAAGTAATAGTAATTTCAATCCATCTAACGCATCACAATAGAATTTACAGGCGTGGCAAGCCTTTCGATGGTCCGGTTGCAAAGTACTCAGAAGTCTTGCGATGGTCTGCTTCAGGATTTTAATTATTGTAGCGTTCTCATTCACGATTACAAGCAGCTTAAGAGATGTATGCAACACTTCCCGGAGGTAGCTCCAATTCTTCGTTTGTCAACGTAAAGTGAAATCATATGTTTCATCAAACAGGAATCCAGGATTCCATGATAATCAGCGAGTGAGTTGCCGGAGAAAGAGAAGAGGATAAGCTTTTCCGGAAGTCCTGAAGGGTGCTGAAACACATTTCTTCAAACTCACAAAAGTGACACGTAAGGAACGATATATAAGCACCAACCAATGTTTGTTGTTGCCGGATGACAGCTCGATACGCCGCTTATGTTGAATTTTGGAGGCCGGCACGCAGTGCTATTGGGAGTAGAGGGAACAGTCAAGCGAAGTAAGCACCCCTTTTGATCAGATTTCATTCCTATTCAACTAGCAACTGGTAAACCTACAACCGATGGAAATGTGGTTGATCTGATTAGATGTTCGTTATCGGTCAGTTGTGTATCGCTGTTGAAGTCGTAATAGTTTGACCTGCTGTTAAGGTCACTGGGACCATAGGCTCTTAGCGTATGCTTGAATAAGGTGTTGTTAGTGCCCAACTTGGTCAGCAGTTCTGAGTTAACACTGGAATTGGGAAAAAACTATCCACCACAGTGTCAGCATCACCTTGAAATTGGATCGAGATTGGCAAGCCCCTTTAGGTCCTGGTGAACGTTTCAGACAAATCTGAACGCAATTGGCTTTTTGGTCGTTTGGTATCAAGCCTAGGAGTAATTGCGCTGCAGAATAGCGGCTGCTATTCCATATTCTTCAACGTTCTTCCTAATGATCAGACGTCGATCTGCGACAGAATGCTGATTTTATCGGTGTCCATTGATGAATTTTCCAGAGGCAATCAGTGGGGAGCTTTACAGACATTATTGGAAGTTGAGGAGCAGCTCCTCTCAACATTCTTACGTTTAACGAATACTTGCCAGGCGGAAAGTAAAGAACTTTTTTAAGCTCTGCCAGAAAATAAGTCTCCACCCTTCTCTGCATATCTTCTTGTCAGTAAGTTGGACATAGTGGACAAATTTATCAAGCCAAGACTCGTTGACATAATGCATTCCTGATCAGCTGTGATGCTTCTTGTCGAAACGTATGAAAACTACACATTGGATCAATGTCGCTTAACTACTTGCTGTTTCCCAGCTGTTTCATTGATTTGGGATGCGCCTCCCATTGAGCTGTGCTGATTATCACGCGAAGTGCTTCTTCCAATTCTCCCACCGCTAAATGGCGGATAGCGTGCTCACTAATGCCAGACATACAGTTCTTGAAACTTGGTCCATAGTTCGTAATTCTTCTCATTTGCCTAAAAGAATTCCGGTCTTCACGGATGATACCAGTTTTGTTCTATTCAATAATCATCATGCAATATCGGTGCTGCGATATCTCCCGGGCCAGGCGTTTTTTGTTCCATACAGGAATATTGGCCCGGAGAACCAATGACTTCAATTGCGAAGCTTTTCCGGTGCGATACCCCTAGACACCAGATAAATCGAATTCTGCTTGGAGTCCACTTTTCTCCACTAATTCAGTGTGGGTAGCTGTTGCATGGATGTAGCTTGATTTGCCACAAAGATGTAAAACGATGATGCGTCTGCATGCAGCCATTTCAGGATGACTTGTGAATCGTTGGAATTGAAACATGCCTCCTCGAATATCCTTAGATTGGGTTTGAGTCTTTGCACTAGATCCCCGCGAAGCTTGGCCGCACATAGCTCTTTTCCGGTTAGAATGATAGCTTTTAAGGGTGCTACTCTGGATTTCACATAAAGGACACGTTCCGTCCGGGAATCCTCTGAGTAGTTTTCTCGAACGTACACCACCGTGCCATTAGCCTTTTCCGAGTCATCTGCGAATGCATGTAGTTGGATATGGTTTGCCATTCTGCCTGAGAACATATGTCGTGGTATATCAATCTTGCTTAACTGTGGCAAGTGCACTATCTCGATCATTTTAAGTGCAACTCCCGTGGAAGTTCCTAATCCCATCATATTTTGAGGCTCCATAGTTTCTGGAAGAATATTTTAATCATCACTATTACTGGAGCCATCATCCCTGATGGGTTGAATAAGTGGGCGATATCTACTATTACTGCACATTTCGCGTTCTTACTACTCTCGAAATCTGGACGCTTGATTCGGAACTCTTTCCGCTGCGATGCCCAGATGAAACCCAGGGTTTTTATTTGGTCTTCTAATTCCTGCACTAGATGCAATTGTAGTCCTTGATCCGCGGAAGGCATATTTGACAACAATCTGCTGAGCCTAGGATTTCTTACAATTGCTGTTATTTGTCAAGGGTCTCTCTGGGGTTATCTGCTCCAGCCATTACATCGTCCAGGTAGAAGTCTTCTCGCAGTGTTGATGCACCAAGCAGAGATGAAAGCTGCATCTGAGAAGACAAGTATAGAAGGCATTTAATTGCTAAATGAAGTGCGGTCCCATTAGTGATTGTATTAAGCTGGTAGAGTCTCATCTCTTCGATGATTTCACCAGGCAATAAGCTGGAATCTTCTATTTTCTTCTGCCACCAGAATTTGTCGGTACATCTTTGCAGTGTCCGCCCTGAAGACATGGTGGGGAAATCGGAAGCATATAAGAACGATAAATTGTAGATTAGGCAGGTAGTAGGCAGGTCATTTAAGTTATGTCCAAATGACGATTAGGCGGAAATGTCGAACGGAACTCTTAATTTCCTTGGAGTGCTTCCTGGCTTCAGCGCACTGTAGTATGGAAGGAAGTAGTGAGGCTTCAAATCTGTCTCTAACTGACCCAGGTTTATCTCCACCATATACCAAAGTTCCTGGTATTCCCTCATAAACCTTCGATATACGTTTCTCAAGCTTGGTAGGTTTCCTCAATATTGAAAGAAACGTTTCATTGCAATGTCCTTGGATTCGCCAAGTGACGTCGCGTCTCAGCTTAGCCTGTTCACCATTTCGGTTAATTGTTCTTCTTTTTTCCTATGTCATTACAGAATCGCCTTCTGCTTCTGCTTGTGTAACTCTGTATCATCGATATTCACGATTGCACAAGTGACGCTTGTTAGGCTAGGTATTGCTATTCTACCAGCAATTATCAACCCGACGGTAGTATTCAGCGGTACTGGAAGGTCCTTGGCCAATCGTATTTGCCCCAAACTTAGTAACTCGTAATATATGTCTGCTTCGAAAAGTACGCCAATAAGGCTTGTGTGGTTGGTCGGCTAACTGAATTTCCTTCGGAGTACCCGAAGCGTTGGTATCTAGCTTGTGCATTGCGACCCATTCGGGATAATACATAAACCCACCACGCACTGGGACCCTAATGCGATGAGTCAGAAGGCAGATTATTCAGTGCGGAATCTCTCTATCTTTGGCGAAACGAATAAAAGAGAGGACTCCCATAGTCTTTTCTATGCAAGTTGGTAAGAGCATGATCAAATCCAAGCTGATGAGCTGAGATACTTTCTTCGATTTATAGCGCCGCAAACAAAGTTCCAGCTTATATGTTTGCAACAAGTATGTAGACGTCCTTTGCTAATAACCGCCATTCAGTCCGTCCCCCTATACGGTGTTGAAATGAGGGATGGTGCCCTTAGGCAAAAGGTGCATTACAAGCGAATAGCGTTTGTTGTTGTTAGTTTCTGAGTTATTACGTTGTGAATTTTCAATATGGAAGCTTACTTCCAATCACCCATTCTTTAGGTTTTCATTATTGAAAATTTTTCATTGTGTTTCCAGTTGAATCTATATACAATTGAGTCGTCAAAGCATATTCAACATGGTTTTAATGACCAAATATGTAAAATCTGGCTCACTTTTAAGTAGCAACATATCACTGATGATGAAGGTTAATGCTCTTGGATCACCGTGTAGACCGTATGTGCTGTCATCGGCTTTCTAATAAATAACATCTGACAAGATTTTAAAATGTAAATGGTAGCTTTTCCCCATAAATAGATTCAAATTGACTGATAATGCTACTTTGTTGTTTTTGAATAGATTAACTCTATTAACCTCAAGTCCTTTGTCAACTCATGGTTCAGTCTGCTCGGGGCCAAGGTGAAAGACCTACGTATATGTTATTGTATCTCAAAGTGCGTACATTGTGGAGCAGGAAGGTTGCCTTTTTGACATACAGGTCAAGTATCACCTTGGTGACACATGAAGACGAGTGTTTTTTTAAGGGTCTAATTCCTTTGAACCGTGGTTGAAGAAGCAGAGTCGCTGAGGATTTCGATGTATTGAGGAAACTTCAGGCAGGACTGCCTCTTCGCTGCTTTAAAAGTCTTCTTATATTTTTTGGGGTAATTGATAAGGGTCATCAATCTGTGCTGCACCTGTAGTGGATCCTTTTGAAATCCTGATTGGGTCGTGAGCCTTCCACCTCTGTATAGATGGGAGCTATTATCAAGAGAAAGAAATTTTGGGGAAAATTGTCTTCAAAAGCTTCATCCTTACATAGGAACACTTCGTACCCATGAAATTTTCCTAAGAAAATAAATTTATTTGAATTTGATTTCCAGAAAACCCCGGAAGTTAGAATTGAATCCTATTAAAACAAAGCGTTTAAATAGCCACAGAAAACAAACTCCTTTTTCATCCCTCTCCACCCCCGGTATCTGCTTTGTGTTTTCCTCCTCCACAAACCTAGAAATACTGCACACTTTTCAGATTTTCCTGGAATGGAATCATTCTCATCATTTCCAACTCTACCATTTATCGCTTCGATATAATATCTTTCTTACAAACGCCACACGCCCCCTCCCCAGACCCAGATTGGAATGTCTTAAAGCAGACGCTCATTCATTTCGACTTTCCGTATAATATCTCATAATTTTTCTTCTAAATGAGTAGAAATTTGTTTAAGGCGTCGATTTCGGTTTCGTACGTCATAAATTTTTATGAAGACAATAAATCAAGGCGTTAGTTATAGATTGTCTGGAATGTCCAGGGGTCGAGCGTGGGTCATGGGGCGCGAACGAGTTTCTTGTCTTGACTGCTTCGCACTCGTAAAAATGCAGGAATCCAGTGTTTCTCGTGACTCCCTTTTTTTTTGAGAAAGTTAGTCCACCACCAGCAATTTGATGATGGCCTTTTGTGTATGGAAGGAAATAAAAAATCGGTTGTAAGGACAAATACAAGAAAAGGATATTTACTTTTGTCCGTTCCTATTGTTTTCACTGGGCCCCCTTTAAATACTTCTCGCTAAGTCGACGGAATACTCTCCGCTTCCCGGCAGGAATTCTCGCACTCTGGAATTTTGGATTTTATGTTCTTCCAAGCGATTAAAGCCCAAAACAAATAAAACATTACGAATTCCATTCCTGTAGAAAAAGATTCATAGCGTCGAAGCGGTTAACATTGTGAGGAAGGTTGCCATACTGGTGGCGGAATGAAAGGGTTTTGTATCCCGATTTAATTGTTTTCCATCCCATCCAACACTGCCGCCTCGTAGCCCCGCACGACCTTCTTTCCATGAATGTCGCCATTCATCCTTGGCATCATTTCATCCCGAATGAATGCATGGGAAACGGAAAAGCCGTTTTCTTTCACTTCTCCAGCTGCAAACAAGCATTACAGCATGGAGCCGTGAAAATGGCCATTGGGAACCAGAAGAAGAAGCAGAGATCGGCCGTCGTCTGTTGAGGGACGACGAGGAGTGAACGCAAACAAATTCTTATGAACTCAGTGCATGCTAATGAGCGCAGACATAAAATTTGAAATCTAAGAAATTTTATGTCTACAATGGATGCTGCCGGTTCCAGGCCAGGGTCCCAGACGAACAAAACAGGAGTTCTGAGTAGGATAGCAAAAATTTTTATGGGAAATTGTAATTTCTTGAAGACATTATAACCGAGCATGAAGGAGATTCCTTTTACTGCCCTTAAATTGTCGGGAGTGGTTTAAGTGCCGAGGAGAGGTATCCAGCCCAAATTATCATACAATTTTGTAACAAAATGTAAAAATTTTTATTGGAAATTTCGACTCTATTTTTAGAATTATTTGGGCCTGGGGGACTGCAATGCATTTTATGTTGAGGTAGATTCTAAAAGGAGAGCAATGGGGAGAAGCTCAGATACTCCGGATGACGAAAATTATGGAGCATGTTTCTGTCCCAGAGAAGAACTAAAAGAAAACTGATTCACCCTGGAAGCAATCGAAAACCGCATAATTGATGCCCCAACAAAAAAGTATCTCCCCATGTTCCTGGCGAAAAAACATTGCCAATATTCCAGAATTTATGATGCCCGTTCAAGCCCATTTTTCCAGCAACCAAGTGCCCATCGATTGCATGCCTTGTTGGCATACCTCCGGACCTTTCCCACTCCGTCTCGGTCGTCACTCATCGCGGCCTGTATAATAATTCAGCTCGTTATGATTCACGAAAGTGTGAAGTGTTAACCATCAATTTCTGTCTTGACCGGAAAGGACGCAAAAAGTTCCGAAGGCATCATAGCAACACATACTCGATGCCTATGGCACCGGCCCGTCGTTCTGCCTTTTTAACTTCTCTTATTTATTCGCAACATCTTCCTTCCAAGAAGTGAGAAACGCTGAACACTGGGTAGGCTTCGGATGGGACCAAGTGCTTTTGAAGAGCCGCCGGTTATCCTTCCTTTTTTCCTCCAGTTCTTCAAAGTGGTATCTGCTGTGCAAACTCATCGATTTATATGCTGAATTTCATTCGGGGAGTATTGATTATCCATGCCTATCTGATGCCTTCATATGTGCACATATTCACGTCTGCATAAACATATGCCTGGCTACGTTCCCATCAGCTCCACTATCGGCCTGAAGACTGCACAATTAACAAGTACAAAACGCGAAAACATCACAAAAATTCCGAACATGGGGTGTGGGTTGGACGAACCTCCTTCGTAAATAGAAACAAATGGGTGCAAGGATGAGGTAATGTGGATATTTTTTTCGGTCAAGTGAAGAGGATCGCGTGTCACCGACTAGCGTCTGACAAAAGAAATGGCCAAGGGCTAATCAATTTAGCATGAAGGAATTATGACTGTGTAAATTGCAAACAACGAACTGTTGTCGTGTTTAAACGATGTTATTTCGATAATAGAAGGTGTAATAGGAGGACGGGTCGAGTGAGGGGTGAGAGGTGGAATAGAATCATACGGAACAGAAAGGGTTCATTTTGAATCTTCCTAAAATTTGCGGAATAAAAGTAGAGACAAGAAAATTCTCCTGCGCTAGGGTATGTGATTTTACTCTACCAAACCATCTCTTTCACTTTTTGATACTTCCTCGCAGGAGTACTATCCTTTAGTCAGCTCCTGTTTTATTTAGTTGCTTTAATCATACCACTGTACGCGGGTTGGTTGTGGGTCTCCGTAGAAAGCTGATTCCAGTTGAGCCATCGGAGAGTGCTATCTCCAAATACTCAAAGAGAACGATCCGCCCATAGTCTGCAAGGACTTAAGTAGCTCTTGCCTCGAAGTTTTACCGGAGGTCATTTGATACCATGAGAACTAAGATGACCCTCTGAGAGCTTCTACTCCAGGAGAATTCCGGAATTATTTGTGCTTGGCTCCTTGATGGAACTGTATGTCTGCATCACAGGCAGGCCGCGATTCTCGCTTCAACACATCGAGTTTCACTTTACAACTCGAGAGGCCGCACCCCTTAATTCTGGCAGAAGTGTTAGATAAGCCTCGCCATGGTATGATCCCAACCAGTCAGTGTAAACCAGTACCGCTATACTAACCACAGGGAGATCTGATTCCCGTTCCCAGAACAATCCAGGTACGAAGAGGATCGTGTGATTATACCTGAAGGTCCTGGGATCTTCGGATTTTTGCTAATTTTTTCTGAATCTGTAAAACCTTTCTTTTTGCCGTCAAATCAAATCTGACATCTTCGGATCTCATCGAATGTTAGTTGATTCAGGACTTCTTTTAAAGGTAATGTAAGTAGTCATCTCTTTTAGTTTAGTTTAGTGGGGGAGCTGCAGCTCCGACCAATGAGACCTTTGTTAGCTCAATTATACTATTCCTGTTGAACTCGTATTCAATGGCTTCCTGCCTGTGGCGTTCACAGGGTTTTTTCAGCGGTAGAGAATGCGCAGATTCTTCGCTGAAGAAAACCTAATCGAAGTGTCCTCGCTTGAGATTTGAGAAGGTCGGGCAGCAGCATATGAAGTGCAAGACCGTTCCTTCCTCCTCTCATCATTGGCTGCATATAGTCGAAGTCATCATCCCATCCCATTGTTTAAGGGGCAGTATCTTGTTAGGAGCCCTACAAGGGTTTTCGTTTCCCACTTCTTAAGGGACGACAAAAATGCCAGCCCCGGGTTCCTTCACAAGGATTTTCCCTTGCTGGCAAAAGTTCAAATTTCTCGACTCGACTTCATGAATTCTTGCAATTTCAGCGTTCAGAGTTGATTTGATAGTCAATGCCCGGATACCATTACCAACGATGTTGAGTATTCTGGGACCCACATCAGGAATGTTTCGTATAGTTAGCCAAGTTTCAGCAGCAACTTGTGGCAAATCAACACCAACTGGCTTGACCCACTGTTGCTGTTTAGTGCTGACAACGCTACCCAGCTTTCAGAACAGATTCGAATGTTGCAACCCAGCCATTTTTGTCGCAAGTATTCTTCTGTTGCCAATGAAATGGCATATATCTCCGCCTGGAATTTTGTCGTCATTTTTCCGAGTGATAGGGCCAGCTGCAAAATCGGACAATCCAAGAACACCCTTGCGTCCAATCCGTCGTCCTTGACTGACCCATCGGTGAAAATTATTAGGTCTTTGATCCAGAAAGATTCGAGACCCTTTATCGACCTTTCTTCGCGTTTGGTGATTACGACTGAGTATGCCTTTCCAAAGACGAATCTGGAAACCATATGATCGGTCGGCACCAGTGGACACACCGGACATTTGTCAAGAATTTGCCAGATGGACGCATGACCGCATTATTGACCGTCTTTCCACGCATCAATTGTATCGAGTCTATATGCGTTGTTGGCTGATTTCCTTTTCAGCTCCAAATGAATGGGGGTAGATTCAGGATAGTTTCGAGTACCGCAGCCGGCGTAGTACACATTGCTTCAGGAATACTTATCTGCGCCAGCTGCTTCATACTGTTAGCAAAGTTGAGTGTCAGTCAACAGATGATGCATGCATACATCAAAATGAACTTTATTATGAATGGGTATGTCCAATGAATCCGTTGCGGTTATAGTCCCCAGGTCTTACCTAGCGCAGTCCTATCGCACCAAAGTAACCTGCAGGATTTCTGATATTGTTCCTGAATATGACGCTTTCACGTTAACCTGCACCAGCAGGATTTCCTTCCTCGCTAGAGTGAATAGTGTATAACTACCCCACTTGACGTTCCTAGTGAACGTAACTAGTCCAGTATTCCTAGCATTGACTGGGAGTCCGTTGAGAAGGCATTAGGAGGGGGTTCTCTAACCCCTCCCTATGGGCAGTCCTTAAAAAATCCTGCCTCAATGACCGACCAATATATGGATTTTTCTCCATTACAGCATGTGAAGGATCCAATTGATTAACAGCGGTTTTATTCCATGTTGTCTTGCCGCGAATGAGGCATAATTGAAGGGACCTTCGGTGTTCATGAATACGCCCAAGGACATCGACTTTTCAATTTTTTGCCGTGAGCTCATGGAGTGCTGTATTCGTGTTCTAGTAGTCTTGCTAATCCTTTTAACAAAAAGAAAATAAAACTGATCGGTCGGAAGCTATTTGCCTTTGCGTAGGTGGGTTTCTCTGGTTGAACATTACCTTCACATCAAGCCAGTTAATTGGAATATACGTATGTACTAGGCATGCACGGCATTCCGATTATGTAGGCCCAGGGCATCCATTCCCTCTCTGTTATTAACGCAAGGAATGATGCTATCAGGACCAGCAGACTTGTATCTATGGAACGAGTTAAGTGACCATTTTACTCGCTCCAGTGATACTGCTTTGCATGCCACATTCCAGTCTGTCAGTCCCGAGATAAGATTTTGGATTCTACCTAGGAAGTGCACTTCAAGCAAATGGTTTGCCGAGTCTCCATCGTTTTCTGTGTGCTTCCCACTCCGTTAACGTAAAAAACCTAGCTTCCGCCCACGGTCTTTACCTAGAGATCGCTTCAGCTTTGAGGTTGCTTTAAGAGAGTTGGTCTCTGCCCAAAAACGTTTCCAGAGCACGATTGAGGAGCACCCTTGTCGTTCTTCTCTGTTTTGTCAAATCCAAGTTCCACCATGGTGTTTTATCCTTCTTTGTTGTCTTGAGTGAACAGCTTCTTTCGAAAGCTTCTCTTATGCTAATTGTGATTATCTGAGGTGTCTTCTCAATTCCTGCAATGGATTTGATGTGCCTTCCAGGGATCTTGACTCGGCCGCGCAATTTTATTTTAAAGGTCGCCCAATGCCATTACGAAATCAATGGTAACCCGAGAGTGTAATATCGTTTAATACTCTCCACCGTGATGTCAACGACTACTTGCCTCATTACGTTGAATAAAGTGGGTTCATTACCCAAATTGAGGTTCTGTAGCTCGGTTCCTACCAGATACTCTAATAGTCTCGGTCTTCTTGCGGTAATGTTGGAACTTCCTCAGCATATGTGGTAGGCGCGACTAACTGGAGGAGTGCTGACAGAAGGGGCCTACTTCGGCTCGTCCGTTATGGACCGGATCCCAATCGGATCACTGACCACTTGTGTAAGTGGAGAATCTGAGTCTAGACTCAGGTTCAACATCGATGACCTTAGGTTTGCCTCTTCCCTTAGGGTTGGATCTTCACGATTAAGATTTAATTTTTATAAATCTTTTCTTTTATGGTTTCTCATAATTGGCTGTCTTGGTCTTAGTTTTATTGGAGAAAGTACGACGATCTTGACAGTCCCCCTTTTGACGGGACGAGGTCAGTTGAGACTGGGGGTTCCCTGGTACCCCTGGAACCAATCACCCCTCGGAACGGTGTTACCTCTGATTTCCTGGAAGATCTTCCTTACTGAGCTCCCTCCTTACGAAAATGTAGATTATATTCGAGGAGGATTCTTGAAATAAGTGATGTTGTCGATCATTGACCGATAGTACCAATTAGATGGCTTTCGAAAATTGTATCTAGTTCGTAATTGAGCGTAACTTCCTCCATCACGTCTACCTAGGTTTTGCAATACTAAGGACAGTACAGGTTTTACCTCAAATTATCCACGAAGAGTAATGTCACCTGATCATCCATAACGACAGTTACTGGGATTCTTTGAGCCGTCAGGACCATGTATCCTTTTCCTGCAAAAGGAAGAGCTACTTCCTTTATGCAGGGCCGAATTTCGTTGGACCAGACCTTCCAACAAAATTTCAGTAATATTTTAATACGCTGTAGACTATTGAGGAAGAGTGCAAGCTTCGAGGAATATCTTGCGAGGGGCTAGAGCCGAGCACCGATAGTGATGGTGAGTAGGTGTGATTGGCATGCGATATACATATGAGTAACATATAATGTAGGCAAAAATGTATTTATTCATTCGATGGTGTTCCTAATTGTACTTGTACTGAATCTGGGTGGTGAGATGAAAAGAGCCTGTGGTTAATCTGTCAGGGGCACAACCGGATAGGCGTTGTTGGGAAAAAAGTGGGATTATGTCTTCATAATTTTTTTTTAATGGATCTCACCTTGCCAGTGATCACTAAAGATTTAATGCAGCTGCGTAACGGCGCTATTTCTCTCTCTTCTATGCTGTCAGGCTGCCGAGGAATCGAGGAAGGACACATGTATTGGACAACGCCTCGCTGAGATGAAGGGATATAATAAAGATCACCACAAAGTGGCTTCAAAAATGTTTCATTTGAAGGATTTTCACGGGTTAGGGGGCCAATCTTGGGGGTATGTTTTTTGTCGTCTGGTCTATTCGGTACTGATCTTGCTCTGTAAGTGGCTTCTGGGAAGGACTTCCCTTGGCGAGGATTTTCAAGTTGTCAGGATCTAGCAAGAAATAACTGTTGCGTGGATGGTTACGTCGTTCACACAGTAGATAAGGTCCCAATGAAAGTTTTTGTGAGAGTGTGAGGACGATTCTAAGGACGTCACATCACCACTGTCATCGCAACTATGATGACTTTGGCTATGCTTTGAGCATGTAGGGAGGTGTGATTGAGAAAACGTGGTGAAGTCATGTTCATGCTGACGTGATTTTTTAGAGATTATGTGTTGTAGGAAAATTGTGACTTGTGGTGTGGTGTGGAATGCCCATAACGCAAATTCAAGGCTTTTGGACAGTTATTCCCTATGAGGAGCGCTGGCATACTCCAAAGTGTATATGAATTGAAATTGGTTCGGGATAATTGGTTTATGGAATTAGATAATCATCTTTGGTTGGACATTTGGGTTTGATATTTATCCTTTCCTCTAGCGAAGAACAGTACTGCCTTCCTGTGGAATTGGGAAGGGGCTATGATCAAAGGAGAAAACTTCAGGGAATTTGTTATGAGAAGAATGGGATTTAGGCGATAGTCAGAAGACTATCCTGGGTGGCGAAAGAAGACCAAGAGAAGAGAGCTATCCCAAAAACCGCCTTAATTTTCATTTTACTCAGGACATGACGATTATCGGCTACCACCATCCTGTTGCAAAACAAGCACTAAGGGACTGCTTTACTATATTTCAAACAGCCTTAGAGTCCACTGTCCTCACTGGTCGCATCTCCTTTTTGTCATCTTTCTTGGTTCTGTCGGCCATTTAACGGCTTACTTCCATATATCCTTGGAACAACATAGTTGTCTTAAGTCTCCCTTTTTCTAAGTAAATCGAAATCGTATCTTCAATTTGAGCATGTTTGTTGCAGTTTCTTTCCCTCAACTAGCAACGATCTTACCCAGATCAGGCATTCACTAGAGCCAAATGGCGAAGCCGATCATGACGAGCCGACCCCGCTTGTGAACGGCACAAAGGCTGAAGAAAAAGAAGAGAGCTAGCAACTATGTTCTACCAATGATTTGGGGAGAGTTATCAGGGTGAGTCATTAAAGTTGGGAGGTGATTGGGAAGCAATATATATATGTACATTTTGGCGATTCCCGGGAACCGAATCCCATTGAATCTAGTAACTAGTTGTGTGCTTTTGAAAGAGAGCGACTGATGGTTTCGTTCAGAGCAGAGACAACTCATCAGATGTTGCCTCACCTCTGCCCTAGAAAAGCGTAACCAAAAGCGTTGAATGAGAGGTCTGTGGCCCAAACGCAACTCACTGAAGGAGAGGACAACTAGGCCTCGCAATGTCGGTATATGGGAAATATCAATTCTTATTCGGCATTTCAGGAAAAAAATAGGCTTTCCTTTTTGTTTTTCTCTTACTAGCTCCCCTGCGATTGCAGAGAGTTCACTTTTTGAAGTTAAATTCTTATCTCTCAAATAGATACTTTGGGTGTTATTTTTTCTTAAAAGATTATCATGTATCACAATATCATGGAGGCTGGGATCGTCCTTGGCAGGAGCAATTTTATGAAAAGGACTAAAATTCAGTCACATATGCCTGGTATTGATGAGGTGTGAGGAAACTTTACTGCTAAATGGGAAATCCAAGCACTAGGTAAAGACTCATAATCTCTCGGTTGAATTTTTGAACTTTTTGCAAAAAGCTTGTGTGACTTGGTCCATATCAATTTTCAACTTTTCCGACAACAAAGGTACATATTTTCCTGAGATACCTGCATACAACGTTGTGAAAATTGATGGCCATTATAAAATGTTCACGCTCCGTTGCTTCTAATTTAAGTTTACTGAGAACAGCGGCATGTCGAGTATGTAGTTCGGTTGGGAAATTCATCTATAAAATGTGTACCAAGGTTTTTCCCTTAAAAGCTGAATAAAATTTTCAAAATTACCATCATTAATAACCACTTTATTAAACACACTAAATTTCTCTTCCTACCCTAAACACACGGTCGTCGTCGTATGCTTTCCGCCATGCATCTTCCTCAACCAATAGCATGTGTCGTAAAAGGAGACTCCATGTGGTGCTTATATAAACAGCTTCCGAGTTTTTGGTCACCACCAACTTCAAATCATCTTATGAACGATTTCTTCGTCTGATATCCAACAGCGACATCTAAACATTTTCAGATTCAAATTTCCCAACGTGAATGATATATTCCAGCCTTTAAATGGTACTTAAATGATAATTTGCGTTCGCACAGTGGGAGTCCTCCCTCGACTTCAGTCTGATAGTGTGTCTTTCGGGCAGACCATTTGAGGGTAAGTCATAATAGTTTCTGTAAATACATGTTGTGTATCGGCAACCTAAAATCTGAATTTCACTTGAAATTTTCCTAGATTTTTTTCAGAGAAGTTGACTTTCCTTGAAAACTGAGGTTTCTCGCCTCTCCCTAACGTCCTGGTAGTGTTTACGTACATGAAGATGGTACCCTGAGTGTGGCAGAAGAACAAAATACGCCTCTAATTAGAAATAGTGAATGTTCGATGTCACGTTGTGTAACATTTAACAGAACACACATGACATCATCAGGAGTGGTTCATTGTCGTGCACAAAAAAGGGCAGTAAACATAAGTAGGCATTATTGGGACTGTTTATGGTGACGCCGACGAATCAGAAACCCGAGTCATAATAGAGGGATGATAATGTTTAGTTACAATTACAAGACAACATGTCATGTTCCTGTGAAGTCTGGGGGAATGTCGCAAAAAATTGAGAGAGATTTTTGGGTGAGAAGATCAGTACCATCTTGGGACAGTGCGTTTTCGACCCCGAAAATTAGGAAGTGGAGCTCATACTTTCCCAGGAAGTAGTTACGGTTGGTTATTTGGAACAATTTTGTTTATTATATAAGAATTTTAAGCAAAAAAATTATCATGAATTTGAGCCACAGAAGGCTGGGCAATGTACCCTGAATTGTCCCATAAGAGCTGTAAAACGTTTACTAACGTAATTTCAATCGTCATCAAATATTAATATTATTGGATCCTTCTTTCAAATATTGGAATCCTTTTAAGCCGTCGAGTTTTTGAATTTCGGAACAGATCCTTTGCCAGACTGTTGGGATGAGTTGGCAGTTTGTACATGTATTTCCTGGTATAGGCTGCAATCTCGCGCAAGGGATATCTGAGAGAGAACTCTCTGTGAAGCTGGTTATTTTTTACAAACCAAGACACCCCTGCAATTGTACGCAGAATTCTGGATAGCGCGGGTTGCAATAGTTCGATATTAGATGTTCTCGCAGAACCCCATACCTGAGTCCCATATGTCCAGTTAGACTTTATGACCGCCTTGTGCAAAAGGACTTTGTACACCAATTTAAGCATAGAGCGCTTCTTTAAAAGCCAGTGTAAACTCCTTCCCTGAATGGTCATCTGTTGCTTCTTGACATCAATATGCCTTGGGGGGCCTTGGGGCCTTGGGCCTTGGGGTCCATTTAAGTTTATTGGAGGGCAGGTTTCCCGACGGAGCTTGAATGTTCTATGAGTGCATTTCGACTCATTGACTTTGATCTCCCAGGTGGTCAGCCATTCTTCGATCTGTTTTAAATGCCGCTGTAGGATACATGATGCTAATCGAGATTCAACATATGTAGGTGCCCAGAAACGCAGAAAGTACCATCCGCAAATGTAGATGTGACTATATTACGGTCAGTTAGCATGTCTGATGTGCAGATAAGGTACAGTATCGGTCCTAGCACGCTTCCTTGCGGTACGTCAGCATTGATCTGATCTTTCGCCCAATTTGATGGGATTTAAGAATCTTTTGAGTATTAGCGAGCCTTAGGGATTATTGTAACCAACGATATTTTCCAGCTCCGTCCGAAGTAACCAAGATGAATAATCCTATTGAATAATTGGGTGAGATACTTGATAGCGGTAGGTGATAACTCTTTGAACATTTTGCCGGTGATGTCAAGACCAGGAACCTTCTTCGGATAGACTTCCTGCAGAGAGTAGTTGTTGCTATGATAAGGACTGAGGCTCCTTGTGAAGTGCTGGAAATCGCTTTCTGTGTCTGGTTTCATAGTATTTCTTAGCTCCCTGATGGCTTTTGCAAACTTCTGCATCATTCTCGGGGATCGATGTTCTTCTTATTTCCGTCTCGAATTTCATTTACTCCTATAAACTCCCCCGCTACTGTTGGTGTGGAGAAGAGTGTCGAGTGTTGAGAGTGTTAGTGGTGGAGAAGAGTGTCGAACTACTCTGACGATGCTTTGATTGAATTGCTCGACAGCATTGCCGATGTCATGGCAGTGTAACAATGACGTGGAGAAGAGCGCTGATGTATTTCTTGTATTTCAACCAGTTTGTCCAGCCAGTTTAAATCTGTTGCTTGGCTGGTAATAATGATTATAACAGGCGGGTGGTCTGAAGATAAATCAAAGTTCACTGTGGCACAAATCTGGTCTCAATGGATCTTTTGTAACCCCAAAATCGATGACTTCAGGAATTTTGCACAGATTAGTGGTCAATACGTAGACTGTCCTGAAGAAATAACATCAAGCCCTTTGGGCTTGATTATGATATCGAACAGTTTTCTCCTTATCGGAGAGATTATTCTTTATATCCAGTGGCTGTGCTTGGCATTATAGGCTTCGGTCGCTAAAAATTTCTTTTCTTTAGTGCTGAAGAAATCATTAAACTTTTTAACCATAATTTTAAACCTTTGAGGACAATATTCCTGAAAATGTGATTTCGTCGTCGGATAAATGCAGCGTGAAGGTATACCTTGCAGTAACTGTTCAGAGGAAAATATCTAAGCCGGGATTTGATTGAAATACCAGTTTCATCGTGAGCCTTGTCATCTGGGTGTTTGGTATCATAGAATGTGTATCCTTGCAGTGCCGGCAAATGTATTGTGTAAATCTCTGCAGATTACCGTCATTGCTTGCATCTTGTAGCCATCTTTGACTGGAGGGTGGTCAGAAACCACCCCGCATGAGCCAGGCACCAGAGAATTTTCAGTGACTTGAAACAGAGGCCAGAAGCCAGGGAATGTATTTGGCCCACTAGGTGATGCGATCGTAAAGTTTGATTGAGTAATTTACATGAATGGAGAGAGTATATAATGATAGCAACCTTCTCCTCACCAATCCTGAGAGCCATCTTGATGGCCTGAAGGCCAGCAAAAAGTTCAGCTGCCAAAATCGACTGACATTTAAGGAAAAGCATAAGATCTGGGTCCCATCCGGACCAACCACCGCACAGGCTGAACTATGGCGTCTGAAGGTAGCATCCGACGCCAAGACCAAAAAAACTCTAGATTTAAGACCATCGACCAACCTACCACAAGCAACCGCCACGTGGACCCTACCACAGGTTCCTCCCAAATCATAAGGCAAGATGACCTGAACCTTATTTGAAATCACAGGAACTTCATTGAGAACTATAGTGTCAAACAGGCTCCGGAAAGATCTATAGATCGAGGACAGACCATTGTCACCATCCGGGCTTTGTACCACCAGATTACAGGTTTTAGGATTCCTCTCCTTTAGCTTTCTTTCGCTGCCAAGAGAGGGCCTTCCGAAACGAAGCGACGGCTCCTTAGCCAAAGAAAAAATTAAGGTAAAGAAGTGCTTCTGGTCTGGTAGTATCTGGGCGGATTCATAGTAGACGTAGCTGCATACTCTAAGATAGGCCTTACCACCGATCTACAGGGATTGATGGCCTTCTCAAGAGAAACCAATTGCACAATTAAATAGCCTGCCGGGCTTTAAGGTTTTCGGGATAATAAAGTTTTAATGATCTCTAACCGAACAAATCCTCGTTATCTTCCTGCCTAAGAAGGTGATGGACTTGACATCAGCAACCGTATGATTATTCAATTTAATGAGGAGGGGTGTGGCCCTGCTTCACTTGTTGTGTTGATTGGTAGACCCAATCTACGGAATTCATCAACAAAGAGATAAACAAATTGTCGCCGGTTGCCAAAATAAGGAAATCGTCTGCATATTAGAAGATTTTAATACTATCAGAACATTTATTGTGCAGCAATACTGTATAAAAGTTGAACAACATTGGACTTAAAACACATCCTTGGTAGATGCCGTTGTCAACTTGAACGCTGTCCAGCCCTAGTTGAAGGCGTCGATTGAACATTATCCTTGAAACCCATAGAACAATTTCAGCATTAAAGCGGAAACGTAACATTGTATCACACAGAGTCGCAAGTTAACTTCTCATAGGCATTCTTCACATCCAGCATCACAGCCAGAACCTGCTGACCCGTCCTTTTAGCTATCGATATGTGCAACAGAACGTCATTAATGCAAGCAGACGTTGAATTACCTGCAGAGTAGGCGTAATAGTTGGCCAGCAGGAGGTCCGTATTCATAAATGAAATTATTGATACGAATCTTGATCATCGAATTTAATAGTTTCGCAAACACATTAATGAGGGCGATAGGGTGGTAACTCGTCAAAAGTTCAGGGTCGTTAAGAGCTTTAGGGACCAGATGAGGTTAACCCCCTGTAACAAAGCCAAGAGGGGTTCAGGCGCCAACCAACGTACATATTGATAAGTCATGTTGTCAGCACTAGGGGCAGAGGCACTCTTGTGCTTGAGCAAACGCTCTTGGGCCTGGCTTGGCTCTGGCTGGCCAGTTTGGTTAGTTCAAAGTCCAGCTGCATCAGCAATTTCCCTTTTTAAAAGGTTCCTTAGAGTGAGAATATCCTTTAACGTACTCGAACCAATCTTGAATTTAAGAGATACATTGAGCACTTCTGTAAAGATGCAAATGGGAGTGTGGTGACTATTAGATATTTTGTCCGTGATAAGATTCCACCGCCAACATTCACTGGCAGAATTAGCAAGAGTAAAGCTCCTGTACCCATAGCAAAGATGATAAAGTAATCTGCGTATTGATTGATGTCAGTTGAGTCATTGAGTTTGGAGTGATGCGAGGTTGTGTACAGATTGAAAAGTACCGGGCTTAAAACACTTTCTTGTGATAGGCCACTGCTTACCGAGCACGACCACTCAGCCAGCTTCAGCTCCCTGTATTCCCTCTTGTAGTATCGGGAAGAAGGAGTAGGTCCACCCTTTTGTACGCTATGCTGATGTCAAAAGGCACTGCTTTCTCGATTCTGCCCTTATTCTTGGCTGCAGATATTTTCAGCAACAAGTCGTTTAAGGACAGTGTGGTCGATTTCCCTTCTGTACGCAGAGCAATGCAGGGACAAGCACGTTTTTAACGTTTTGTGTGAAACAAAACACAAACAAAAAATCGAGTTGATGTCGATACGGATGATACGGTTATGTGAGACTTCTACTCACTAAAACCACCTCTTTCCCTAGCCCCGCGGGCCTGCCATTTCGGTATTACGTCGTCGTCGTGTCGTTATTTACAACTTTCCTCCAAAGCTCCTCCTTCCTCAACAGATTCACCGTGCCTTCGTTTCATCCATTTTAAAACATCTGGAATAATCCTGTGCCCTTTAGGTGATAGCCATCTGATCATTTTTGCCATTTCAAAATAGATTCACTTCGTGCTAATTACCGATGATAGATATGAACTCGCCGATTGCATATGATGGGTCATAGAGGCGTCGACCCTCGTTCGCTAAGATGTCGATGGGGACCATGCCTGATATCACACAGGCTGCTTCATTTGATGTTGTTCGGTAAACGCACAACATTCGCAATGCAGTCAATCGGTATGGGGCTGCGATTTTTCTTCTATTTGCGTCCAACTTTAAAGATAATTTCCAGACTGGAGCTGCAAGAGAAATATGGAGCTGACAACTCTTGAGATAAGGAGCCGATGGTTTTGCCTAGGGCCACCTATATGTGGTAATATTCTTGCCAACAACGTAGCCACCCCGGAAGCTTTGGTTGCTAAATTTTCAAGATGGGTACTTAAGCGTTGGTTGCGACTGCATGATATGTTCGGCAATCCTGATCTTTATCGACGTTTGCTTCCTCCGCTTGGTGATCGAAACTACCACGGTTTTATGCTCTGCGAGTGTCAGCCCGGCTTCCTCTGGCCAAGATTTGATTTCAAAAATTCGCTCATTTGTGAGTATCTCAATCTCATCAACTGCCACGTGCTATCTGACATATACTGCCATCTTGTCCCACGATAGTCACTACTGTCTGTCTGTTTATCTGTCCCCCGGGAGGGGTGCGACATGTTTTTTACAGAATGTATCCACGTGGGGTATCAAATGAAAGTGCTCAATTAGTACTTTTCGAAACTGGCCCGATTTTTTATCTCAGGTGAAATGTAGGGGAGTGAGGGCTCAAAATATGACCCTCAGAAAGTGTAACAGGTCTCGTTGTCAGAACCTATACAACCGAAAAATCTGAAAAAAATCACAGTGCTGTATCTAAACGAAATGTCCCTCAAATACATCCGTTCCAGTACCTGCACAAATGGAGAGTTCATAACAGTATATTCCCATATGTTCCGCTCGAAATGTCTCACCATAGGGTCAAAGCTCTTACTGTACAAGACAATGATCTTGCCAGTCCTCATGTATTCCTCGGAGACTTGGGTTCTTAGCAAGAAGAATTGTGAACTCTTGGCCACGTTCTAAAGAAGAATTCTCCGAAGAATTTTTGGCTCCCTACATGACGATAGACGATTCCGTAGCCTACATAACGATGAAATCTATGAGCGATACCATGACCGTCAGGTTATGGATAAAATCCGGCTCAATAGGTTACGGTGGGCGGGTCACTTAATCCGTATGGATGAAGATGATCCACCCCGGAAAGTCTATAAGGGCAATGTCTATGGTAGAAAAAGAAGACGAGACAGACCCTGTCTAAGATGGAGCGATGGCGTAGATCAGGACGCCAGACAGCTTTTAGGGATATCGAATTGGTGGACCTCGGCGCAAAACCGGGATGTCTGGAGTTCCTTATTAAGGCAGGCCTAGACTGGATACCGGTTGTTGCACCGTTGATGATGATGATGATGTTAGTTTCCTTCCTGATTCCATCGTTGTTGCCAAGCAATTATCTTAAGCACTTTTTCTGTCCTTCGCTGATTAGGGGCCCCGTTTTCGTCATCAAAATGTATCTATCAATCTCAGTTTGCATGTGCCGCCTCCCAGGTTTTTCCCACTTCCCCTTCAGGATGTTTCATGTGGGCTGGGGAAAAGTTGGACTTCTCAGACTGAGTCGCCGCTCAACGGACGCATCCTGGACAGAATGGATGTGAAGCTCTTCAAGGCTTCTGAACAGCAAGTGCAAACTCTTATCAGTCATATTGATTCGTCCAAGGAAAAGAGAAAGATCCTCATTGGTCGGAGCAACCCTTAACTCCTATTTATGCCACATCTTTCCAAATGCATCAACATTTTTCCATCCCAAACAATTTGTAGATGTACAACATTCCCACTGAAACAGGAGGATAAAAACTGCAACTAAGTTGCGTCCCATCCCAGTGTCATCATAAAATATTGCATGTTGGCATAAAGCCGGGACAGGCGAGTATTCACTTAAATCCCTGAGCAATTGCAATGTGATCATCATGATTATTACGATTTACATTTCCTGGAGCCGCATAGAATTAGACGCATGAAAGGAGGTCATAAAGAAGCGTTAAAATTCCTTCGGGGATTTTCACTGTTCAACACCATCCACCATTAGCCATCTGTTGCCATTTGCTCGATGGTCCCGCAGGCTACAGTGGTGAGCCTCCGCGTACACAACGCATATTTTATGGAGGATGGTATTTATAGCCATTGCCATTGATACTTTGTCCGTTCCTGACCGCCCATGGCAGGGACTACAGTGAGCCGTTTCGGGCGCACCATGACCAGCGGCTAACTAGTTTTGTGTTGAAGTCTCTAATTACATCGGTCATACGCTCGTTGCACTACGCACGTATGTGGTGCAGGCACTATGCAATCAGCACTTAAGCCCATACTTAATAGGCCGGATAAGAAAATTATCAACAGATTGCATACGGTCCATTCGAAAGTACTTAGCGCCCTGTGCCACTTGAAAATTCAATAGCCAGTATAGTATGGGATCAGAGTCTCTCCTAGGCTTTAAGATGCAACCTATTAATTAGCAGATAAACACTCATGGCTTCGATGTGCAAGGCTCGGAGCGCCGTAAATATTTATTTTGCTCTCATGCATGTAAACTGTAATTGAATGAAAAATATTAACTCTATTCAGGTAATTGACTGTTGGAATCGTATGGCTGGATCCACTTATCTGCTCGTAACTCCTCCATGCGATATGGGCGAAGCGAGATCTGGAGAAATTGGATTTCATAATTAAGGCCGCATGGAAGGAGTTGTTCCCCAGTCTGATCTCTGCTACTTAAAATGAAAATCCAATTAAATCGGAAGGTGTACTTTGGAAGCAACCCAAGCACCTCTACAATACCCAGACCGTCTGTCCTGCACTTAGCATCATTAAGTATCGCGAAACCTAACTACGACAACAATATCTCTTTCGTATTTCAAATGATATAAAAGTCACCACCCTCCCGGCTGACCAGACAAGAAGTGGAAGCCAAGACCTGGAAAGAGCTCCTGGAGCTTCCCTTCCTTCCGCGGTGGTTGAAGCAAATTAAATCAACCTCAAAAACGTACGGAATATGTCTCACCTCACTTTGCCGCAAACAATTCCATGTTCCCTGCTCTATCCTATTCCGCTCATGTTCCACGACATTCTACCTAAAAGTGTTGAGACTTTATGATGAAATTGAAAATTACCTCTGACATAATATATCAAATTACATGGCGCAGGTATGGTTGTGATAATATTTTGTGGTGTTCATCTTCGCTTCCTTCAAAGGAAAAAAGAATAGAACCAGGGACGACTGCTGGGAGAAATGTATCTGACTGGGGAGAGGGTGGACTACAAAGTGATATGATACGATAGACGATAGCACGGAAACCACATAAAAGCGCTTCTCGTTGCCATTTTACAGCCACTAATGAGACAATAAATTACTCTAATTCAAGTCACATTACTCGCAAGTGAAATTAAATTTAAATTTATGAAGGAAAATGCCAAACGAAAGTGAATGTTGTGTTGTTGCCCAGAACGCCGAATTCTTCGGGAGTTCTAAGTGCGACTTCATGATCAAAGGGAGGTATTGAATGTTACAAGTACCAACCCTAAAATTGATGTGATGTCTGGGTCTATTGATTGAAGGGACTAATAAATATTGATAAAAGGGGCCCGAAAATTTGGTTGTGGGCGAGAACAGGGAGGATATTAGTTACTTAGGAATCTTAAGAAATTTGTATCTGAAATATTTGAGATATAATTGGTAAAAGTGACTGCTGCCTGCCCAATTAGCACTGCAGTGTGTCGTCCTTACGCCACAACTCCCAAAACCGTGGCCGCTACAAAGGGATGGAATAAAGCCTGTGGAATTCTGAAACCCAGAAAGCTACCAACTCTCTTAGCCTACAGTTGGAGGTTAGGGTTTTATTGTAGGAGGGCTACATCTTCCTGGATTTCGCACAGGTAGTGAAAGTGCTCCACCTACAGTCAGCAATTGAGAAGTAGAAGCTGGGCGACACAAGGTGCAGCGACCAATCGGGAGCCGCTTTTATCGCACTAGGTAATAAAATCTTGGCTGCCTCACAGAAAAGGTCGAAGTAAAGGAAGCGCTAAAGCGTGAATGTCCAGAGGTAACCAATACCCGGGTAGGTGTCACCTTTGTAAATGCTCGAGGCCAAAAGCTCGCCGTGGTGGAAGCCCCCGAGCAATATGCGAGGAAACTCCTTATCAGCGGGAGAATCAAAATCGGATGGGTAGTATGCAGGGTGCGAATGCGGATAGTCCCCACCAAGTGCTACCTTACAGCTTGAAAAGGTCCGAACAGGAGGACAGCATGCCGGAAATGCGGCCAAGTGGGTCATCAAGCGAAGACCTGCAATGAAAGCGAGAGTTGCGTTCTCCGCTGCCATCTGGGTTCGGGACGACGTTCGACTTCATGTTCTTGCCGAATGCCGGGGGAACAGTTTTGTCTGGATCCGGTGTTTAAGGATAACGTTTTTTAGTGTTTACCTGACGGCGAATGAGACGATGCCGGACTTTCGACGCCGGCTTGATGCTTTGGAGGACGCCGTTTCGAGCACGGAGGGACGAATCCTGGTTGTACGTGATTTTAATGCCAGGACTCTTGAATGGGGCATGTCTCAGTCAGACTCCAGAGGAAAACGGATTCTGGAAATGGCGGCGAGAATCAGGCTTATAGTTTTAAACACCCGATCCACGCCAGCCTTTCGGCGCCCAGGCTTTGAAGGAAGCATTCCTGACATCACTTTTACGTCGGAATCTCTGGCATCATCGGTGGACGGGTGGCGAGTCCTAGAAGACTTCTCGGCAAGTGATCATCAGTACATTGCGTTCGAAGTGTTTGACGCTACTTGCCGGCGAGCACCAACACGACGTTCCCCCTGCGTGTGGAATGTCGCGAAGGTGAACATCGGAAGGTTCGTCGAAGCTCTTGGAGCAGGTAGGGCCGCGCCGGGGGGCACTCCGGGGGGTGGTGGTGTCGCAGCTGACACCGTCGTAAATTCAGTGCGGCGTGTGAGGCTTCCGTGCCCTAGAGGGGCCCCAGGTGCGACAAGCCTTCTATGTATTGGTGGACGGCAGAAATTGCCGACCTACGGAAGGAGTGTCATAAGCTCCGCCGTTTGGCACAACATTTGCACGCTAACGAGGAGACATGTGCCATATAGGCACAATATAGATCAACAAAAAGGAGACTCCGCAGCGCGGAAAGCGTCGTTGGTTGCCCCCTTTTCACAATGAGAGAGCTCAAAGAAGCGGTTTTCACTATGAAAAACAGGAAGGCGCCAGGTCCTGATGGCATCCCGGCGGAAGTTTACAAACTGGTGTTTCGCCATTGGCCAGAATTGCTGTTTGAAGGAGGGCATTTTTTCTTGTCGTTGGAAAGTGGGCAGACTCGCGTTGATCAGTAAGGGTAAAGGAGACCCGGAGCTCCCGCCTGCATACCGACCGCTGTGTATGCTTAACACGGCCGAAAAAGTGCTCGAGAAGCTCATCAGGGATAGACTCGCGGAAGCGATCTGTGCTGCCCAGGATTTATCCGCAAGGCAGTTCGGGTTCAGAACAGGGAAATCTACAGTGGATGCTGTTATAGAGGTCGTAGATGCGGTTCATCGAACCGAGGCACACAGCCGCCGGTCTCGACGGATAGTGCTCCTCATAACGCTTGATGTCAGATTTGCCTTCAATTCCGTAAGATGGACAGATATGCTAGGTACACTAGAAAAGTCCTTTCACGTGCCAAGCTATCTCTTGCGGATATTGAGGGATTATCTGAAAGACCACTCCCTGCTCTATGAGACGTTAGAGGGCCAAAGGAGGATGAAAATCACGTCTGGAGTAGCACAGGGATCCATCCTAGGGCGGGACCTCTGGAACGCTTCCTACGATAGTCTGCTGAGACTTGACATGCCCAAAGAGTCGCGCCTGGTCGGTTATGCAGACGACATTGCGGCACTTCTTGCCAGACGCATTGTTGAATAGGCGCAAAACAGACTTGGCATATTGATGCGACGAGTAAGCGGATGGATGACTCCTCACGGTTTCAACCTTGCGCTAGAAAAAAACCGGAGTAGTCATCCTGACCAAAAGGAGAATCCCGACCCTGCGTCCCATATCGATCGACGAGTTGACTATAGAGTCAAAACCAGCGGTTAAATACCTTGGTTTAATGCTCGACTGTAAGATGAGCTTCTTCGAGCAAATCAAAGCAGCAACGGACAGGGCTGCAGCTGGAGTCGCGGCATTGAGTCGGCTAATGGCGATGGTCGGGGGCTCTATATCAACTAGGAGACGTCTTCTTATGACAGCAACGCAGTCGGTTCTTCTCTACGGTGCGGAGGTATGGACTGATGCCCTTGACAAGGAGGTGCATCGCAAACGCTACGCTCAAGTGCAGAGGCAGGGAGCTTTACGAGTGGCGTTTGCTTATAGCACCGTCTCCGAACCGGCTGTGATGGTGATCGCAGGAGTGATCCCCGTTGCCCTCCTTGCCAAGGAGCGCAAAGCTATCTACCGCCGTAAGGGCGAAAACTTAAGAGAGGTGGTTGCCCATGAAGAACGGCAACGCACCCTTACCGAGTGGCAACTTTCTTGGCAAAATGAGTGAAGGGGCAGATGGACCGCGCGGCTCATTGACAAATTAGACACGCGGTTGAACAGAACGCATGGTGAGATTGATAACTTCCTTACCCAACTTCTAAGTGGGCATAGAGGTTTTCAGTCTTACCTGCACAGAATTAGGAAGGCGCAATCTCCTGATTGTGTGTTCTGCAATGGAGAGGCGGACGACACTGAACACACCTTTTTCTCTTGCGAGCGGTTGGACGGCTTTCGTCAGCAGCTTTATGCAGACACAGGGGAGCTCTCTCCAGACAACATTGTCAGAGAGATGCTAAAGAGTGCTGGCAGCTGGAATCGTATTGCGCATTATCTTCGGGCTCTTCTTATTGGGAAGAAAATTGAACTCGACCGGCAGAGGGATCGGACGGTAAGGGGTTTCCTGGACTAACAACAACTCCTTTCCTCCCCTCCACTCTCGTTGGTAAGCTTTGCGGCATTAGACGGTCTCAGAGAGGATAGATAAGTTTTCGAATCAAATTGCAAAGTATTTGGGACAGGAAGCCATAATCAGGGTTAGCAGGGCGGAGATCTTGACCACAAGTTTACCGCCGATAAAACGTCCGCCAATTGGCAAATTTATAAAAATACTACCCAAAAAGCAAAGAAATCGGTCGCTGTCACCCGAGCGGTCCATTACAAAGATCTTTACGATAGACTGGACACTCGGGATGACGAAATAGATCTGTATCGATTTGCCAAAAGCCGACTCCAACGCATATAGGATATCGAAAATTCCTGTTACGTTCATGACAAAAACTTGCTTGTTTCGAGCAGATTTGAACTGAAATCCTCCACTTCCGCAATTTGTAGTTTGCCGATAATCGTAGCAGGCGATTTGAAAGTGTGAGCTTTTGAATAGTATAGCCGAACAACGAATGTGAGAGCACGTATTCTGCTCGAGGTATTGGTAGAACTAAACGTGGTACTTGGGAATGTTGAGACCTCATACGCTTTCAAGCGAAGGGGCCTGGGGTCTACCATTCAGGCAATCTGCATGCAAATCAAAGGCGAATCGAAATCGAAAACGAATTCTCGCAGAGTACTGGGTGGGTTGCTGAGCTTGACGGCGAAAACTTTCGAGAGGAACACGTTTTCTGCGGTGGTTGAGGTTGATATGCCCCTCATTGGTACGGCCATAGAAAAAGTCACCCAGATCATCCATTGGCTAACGAAAGTATGCGATGCCACTGTGCCCAGAAGGAGACTGTTCCACAGTAGGTAGCCAACGAAATAGCAATTTTGTGAGCCACATGTTTCTGGACAAGAAGGTTTTTATAAAGGCTCAGAGGAAAATCCGATAGCGGCCATCGTGAAGAGGCACATAGACAACTGCAAGGATACTTAAAGGAAGCGATTTGCAAAAGTAAAAGGAACCACCTTAAATAGTCGTGCGAAGATGTCGATGCAAACCCTTGGAGTAGGACCTTCTGGGTGGTAATGGAAAGGCTGCGAAGATCACCCCAAGAGGCCTGCCTGCACGTGCTGGAAGAAATTGTTACCATTCTAAGTAAAAGTGCTGAAAGAAAAAGTTTCCTGTTTTACTATAGATTTATTGTGGTTGTTTAAAAGATGAAGGCATATCTTTCGGACACAACAAGTCAAGTCATTCTTTAGTGTTGGTTTTTATAAAACTTATGTTGCCATTCTGTTTCCTAACCACCAAGACAGCGGAAGAGAAACTGTCAAGGAGTTTCGTGATACTTCCAATTACCGAGGAGGAGTTACAAAAAATATGTAGTAGGATCGGTAGCAATAAGATCTCAGGTTTAGATGGCATCCCTAATAGGAATTTGAACCTGGCAATGCAGAGTAGGCCCGACGTCTTCACCAACACTTTCGTGGAATGTATAAAAGAAGATATAATCCCTGCCCAGTGGGAAAAGCAAAAGTTGGTGTTACTTCCCAAATCCAATTAGCCACCTGAGGATCCCGCATCGTATCGTCCGATCTGCCTGTTGAATACAATGTGGAAGATGATGGAGGGAGTCATATACATATAACAGACTCCTACCCATCATCGAAAGCGGCAATGGCCTGTCGCAGCGCCAGTACTGGTTTCAACGCGCCCAATCCACGGTGGATGCAATAAGTATGGTGGTGAGCCTGGCAAAAGACGCACTGAATTCTGGTGGTTGTTGTGCCGGAGTGGAGTGGTTGACATAAATGTTCCTGGATATTTAGTGAGTCTGACTGGTAGTTATCGCTCAAGGAGGACTTCCAGTTATGGCACGGATGAAGGTCCCAAAGACTACATTGTCACAGCGGGGGTACCACAGGGCTCCCTACTGGACTCCTTGCTGCGGAATATTATATATAATGGAGTACTTATGCTTCGCGTCCCAGAGAAGGCTACGATTGTAGACTTTGCCAATGACCTGGCTGTCGTTTTTTTAGCAGAACACCCCGTGGATGTGTAGGTTTACGCGACGGAGACGGTGAGAGCGGTAAAGACCTGACTAGAAAAAGCCGAATTGATCCTGACGGATGAGAAAACGCATCCAGGTGGAAGTGGGTAGGCATCACGAAATCGCCATCATTTAATACGCGGTGGGCCAGTGCGCTCCTTACTCTGTTTTATCGATCGCTTGATTCGCAAGACAGCAATCAATGACCGATGTTGGCGTGATGATCTCATGAAGAACGACTTTGCAGTCAGTTACTGTGGAAAAATGTCACTATAAAATGTAGGAAGCTGAGACACTCGTTTGATGAACCATGTTTTATAAGGTCATGGGTTTCCGCAAAATCCACTACACGCTCGCGACCCCTGCGCGTTCCAAACCCTTTTCGCTCATGGCACCTGTTTCCGTCTGCTTTTTCACTCACATTATTATTAAGGTCGGTAACAATGATCATCGAGAAGTTGCCATCATCAGGCATCAGGCGGACCTGTCTGTGTTACGTACGCAGTGAAGAAGTGAACAGTGCTGATATAATATTGAGCTTCATCAACCGGTCATTACCGTTTGACTTCTTTAATGGTATCACCGAAACCTTCTTAGATTACAATGCCAAGACCATGTTGAGTGTGTGGGCTACCAAAATAGAGAAGTTTATAGCCATTTTAACCGCATTTGCATTCTATACGCAGTTTTTGGGTCAAAGTCATCGGGTTTCTTGTAGAATGCAGTTGTCAATGCGCTTTTTCCGAAGGGATCTTACGAGTTTCTCGGGCTTTTTAGTCAGGACGGAGACACGTATTTGTTTCGCTCGGAATAATTTACGTATGCCGTAATGCGTCCATGCGTCAACAACCCTTGCCAATTTCTCGACAGGATCGGGGCCCATCCAGCGTCGTCGACTGAGGTGAACGCCATAGAAAAAATTGACAGGACGATTTGCAAATTTGCATTGAATGCCCCGGTCATTATTGCTTAGAGGCATATCAGATTCATAACTGGGATTGCAGGTCTGCGCTAGATAAAACTATCATAATAGATTCCCTCTTAGTACACATTCGTACTGAAGGCCATTTTGATGTACCCCTGCGTCGTCTAATGGTTGAGACTAAAGTTTAGTGGCAAGAAGAAACTACAAACACAAATCCAAAGATCTCCTGTCAAACATAAAAGGTTCGAATATTCATCTTCAAATTCGACTTTTAAAAAAAATTCTTTGTCGGATTCTCCTTGCGAGTAGAAAAGTTACCAAAGAGATCTTTATGAATTATGGACTTAGTATTTTTTACTGGAAGGTCAGCCATGTTTGGCAAATAGGGTCCAGGGTATTTTCGGAAAATACAAGAAGAGAATAAGCCCAAGACCTCGAAGAAATCACCACTGTATTCCAGACGGGTACATATACATATATGCAAATCCTTTGCCAGCAAAGTAACGCCTACCTTAAAACTGACAGATTCTCACCATTCGAAAATGTTCCGTCAGTCAAACTGTGCTAATAGCACCGAACGGAAACTGTGCATTAAACAATTGGTAAGTAACTATCATATGAATAAGATACTTTCACTGAGTTAGCGGTTAAGATAATTTGGATGTCGCTTACGAGGATTGGTTTACCCAGCTACCGCTCTGAAATTGTCAGTAGTTATCTGGAAAAAAGGACCCTATGTGCCTGTAACATACCTAAGGATTCGTGAAAATGTCAAAGCATAGTTGTTTTTCCTTTTAATCTCCGCCTCCAATAATGTGAGAATGATGTTAATCAGTATCTGGACAGATGAGATCTAAAGCATCCTTAATAAGAGGGACAGCTCCTCTGCATTGTAGATAAAAGGAACATCCTTAAAACGTTAGTGGACTTATAAACTGACCTTCGCTATAGATATATAAAACCAATTGAAACTCCACCTAGCTTCGAAAGGGGTATCTTCTATGCCCCGCGAATGCCTTGACAGGACTAGATAGTACAATTTTACCCCACATGTGCAATGGAGTGTCAAATTATCCCGAACGTATTCATCCTTTTCCGAGACTTATGGAAGGAAGGAGGAAGCTCTAGGTGAAGTGGTGACACTTGAAATTTACAAGGGCAAGACAGTTAGGATGCTGTCAATCTCATGTCTGAATCCATTTGACAAATTGAGCGCAAGGAAACTGTAGAGGCCGTGGTTGTGAGAACCGCCAATGAAGCAAAGGCCCAGTTAGAGTGAGCTATACCCACGTCTTAAGCTAAGCACCTATGATGATTCCACAAGGAAGACTGTATTGGCGGGGGGATCATAGAAATCACACAAACTAAGGTGCTCGACAAGACCGATTTCCGAAAGAGGGGGATAATTGGCAAATCGATTTTATGTTTGGCGCAAACCCTCCGACCAAGGCAAACTGTATAGATTAATTTCCTGTTTCATAATTGCCATTTCGCAATATGTAAACTATCAATAAACATGTCGTTACCAACCGACATCTAACACCAAAAATAGAATCTAAAAATCCCAATTATCCTCATCCCTACACTTTGTTTATTTACATAATTAATGTCATTCATGTATCCTGGTCGTTCGTTTCCGCTTGCATCCACGCAACAAGGAAACAAGGCTCAGGATTTATTGTAAACATTTCTCGTTAGTGCCTCTATGTTTATACAATTGTACAAGAATGGATGACGCACTTAGGATTTCACGATATAGTCAGGTCTCCTCGCTAAGTACATACACATGTTACCATATTCTCTACAATTTATCTCATCTTTCGCAGAAAGAGGTCCCTTGTCAAGGAGGTGGCAGGCAGAGGCATAGAAAGGTGTTTATCTCAGCAATACCATATCGTCCTGTTTCCCCATGTAAAACTACCCGAAAACTTTTATACAAACAGACATTACTTTAAGGCATAATAATATTACGTTATTTTTTTTTTTTTCGTCCTTTACGGAGTTTCCTCTCTTCTGGTTTTCATGGTATTAATGTGTTTTTCTTTCGTTTCTTTGCAGAAGGCATTATTTCGTACAGTATTCCCAAGGGTGTACCGCGGGGAATGGAAATGGATTTATCGGATAAGACATTTGATGGTCAGGACGATGGAGATCGTCTTGTTGATGGTCTTGGGCAATTAGTCGACGGACAAAAAGGAAAGGACAATTTTCGGGCTGATAAAGGTAAGAATAATTTTTTATTTCTTCTTCTCAGATATTTTGTTATGTAAATTTCATACGTAATTAGTTTAGTTGCTGATTGTGGAAGTTTATCACTGATTTGCCTAATTGATAGAATTGAGAGATCTAGATAGCTTCCTTTATGAAACTCTGGATGGGCTGGCGTGATAAACTGAAATTAAAATAGGGACAGCGATTGAATCGCTTCACACTTTGATTAAATTGATAGTTGTGATGAAGTTCAAGTTTAGTAGGGCCTCCCTACTGTCACTGTAATGCCACTAGCAGTTTCTGCGTAATATCTTCATGTTGTCCATGAGTTCCGTATCCTAGTTGCGATTACCATCAAGGCGGCTGCAGAAAACTCAACGAAATATACACTGCCAGATCGCTCCTCCACCTTGTTCCAACCTTGTTCTTTTGATCCACTTCCGGAAAGAGTGGACAATTTTTCTGACGAAATCCTTCCAGCATCCTCTCACCTTTTTAGGAAGCTTTTGTAGAAGCTTTTAGGAAGCTTTTGCGTCCAAGATTATCGAGTTTCCTATGATGTTGCTTTTCCTCTTAAAAGGGACCTTCAATTTTGAATAATGACAACAATGGGATACGAACTTCGTCTTCGTCATCATTACCGTCTTCGCATAGAACAATACTGAAAAGGCTTCCAGATTCCCGCCTCACCATAATATGCCTAGGTACTACCTCGGCCGGACAGGCTAAAGTCTCCAAGCGGTAGGATCCTTTTTGATAATTCCTAGTCTCCAAAATAGTTCCCCACCTCAAAAATTGCTGGATGTAAGAGGAGTCCTTTGATAAATATGACTACGACATGAGGACGCTGGCAACGAGGTTGCAACATCCACCTACCGGTGAAGACCATTGGGCGATACTTATTGCCAGAATTTATGTTCGTTTCCATATCAGATAACCGCAGCGCGGAAACTCAACATTTGGGTGCTTGGCAAGATAGCGAAGGACGTATAAAGTTGTTCACACTTCCTCCTTATGAGAAGAGAGCCGGAAACTTCGGTACCTATATTGACTGAGGTGGAAAAATAACTTCTAGAGACTCCTGAAGACTTTATGAATATCGAGTATTGGAACTGTCATCAGCGTTATTTAGATATCAGGAGTGCCTAGAAAAGCGAAGCATTTGGAATTCTGCTGCATGGTTTTTTTTGTACACGGAGGTAGAAAATCTTAGAAAGACACGTCCGCCGCAGCTCCGCCGCCCGAACGGCGGAACTACAGCGGGCGCGTGTGGGATTCACACCCACTAAAAACCATCCCCGGTCTCTCCAGCCCCAGCCCCGCGGGACCACCATTGAGGTATTACTTCGCGGGACAGGGTTGCTCTTAGGCACTCATCCTTCTCCTATTTGCAGCTTTCCTCCTTCTATGTTCCTTCAGCAACTCCTCCTGCATTTGGACGATTGCGGAGCCAACCGCAAGCCACTTCTCCTCGGATTCCAGCATCTGAGTAACCAAGCTCTCCAGGGTCCCGCTCCTGCCCAGCACCTGGTTTAAACTTCTTCTCTCCATCGCAAATCGTAGGCAGTGAAACATCACATGCTCCTCCGGTATGCCATCGCATCTGGGACAGTTCGGAGAATCATCCAACCCAAAGCGGTGCAGATACTGCCTGTAGCAACCACCGTGCCCCGTGAGGAACTGGGTAATGTGGTAGTTGGTCTCCCCATGTGTTCGCTCAAGCCACACCCTAATGTTGGGAATGAGCCTGTGCGTCCACCGACCTCTCGTAGACTCGTCCCATCTGCGTTGCCAGAGATCAAGCGACTCTGACCTTGCCGCATTTCTACGCTGTGCATGCCCTTCCATACGTCCCATCAGCAATACTGTCTCATCTCATGTGGTTCTAAAAGCACTGCAAACCCTCAAAGCCATCTGCCGGTAAACCGAGTTCACCTGCTTACGTCTCTGAGAGTTTGCAAGCGCCTCTGCCCACACAGGCGACGAGTAGAGCTGGATGGAGCGCACCACTCCAGCTAGCACCAACCTCCGGCAATGTTTCGGCCCACCAATATTTGGCAACATTTTTGCAAGTGCCGTGGTGGCACTGGCTGCCTTTTGGCATGCACACTCTAGGTGTTCCCTAAAACTCAATTTTGTGTCAATTATTACCCCCAGGTATTGAATAGCTGGCTTTGATACGACCGTATGTCCACCGACCTCCACCTTCACAGTGTTATTTTTTCTGCGTTTCGTTATTAAGACCGCTTCCGTTTTCGCGTCCGCCAAGGTCAGCCCGGCCTTTTCTAGCCAGGACTTTACCGCTCTCACTGTTTCCATTGCGTAAACCTCCACATCTTCTGGGTGTTTTGCTGCAACAACCACAGCTAGTTCATCAGCAAAGCCGACAATTGTAGTCCCTTCTGGGACGGGAAGAGCAAGCACCCCATTATACACGATATTCCACAACAGGGGACCAAGTACCGATCCCTGTGGTACCCCGGCTGTAACAATGTACTCTTTGGTGCCCTTATCCGTCCCATACCAGAGAGTCCTCTCTGAGAGGTAGTTTTCCACCAAATTCGCTAAGTATCCGGGGACACCTATGTCAGCACACGCCCCTTTAATTCTATTCCAATTGGCCGAGTTGAATGCGTTTTTGACATCCAACGCCACCACGGCACAGCAGCCGCCAGAAATCAGTGCATCTTTTGCCAGGTTTACCACCATGCCAATTGCGTCCACCGTAGAGTGGGCGCTGCTGCTGCATGTATGCTGCGCCGAATATCTTTAAGCCACAGTGTTGAAAATGCTCCAACACAAAAATTGGGAGGAGCTGGGGGTTTAGACGAAACTATTTGGAACCTGGCCTCTATGTTCTTTGCTCATGTAACTTTCTGTAAGAAGGAGTTGACTCCACGACATATCATTTCAAAGCAAATCGGCGCTTTCTATTCTGAGGTCGTTGCATGCAAGACTATCACAAGGATACTAGTGAGCGGACCTCCAGCGTAGCAGAGTTGGAAACGAATACCAAAGTGATTGACACTTGGCATACGGAAAAATTAGTAGCTGGAAAATAGCGCTTACCACTCTTGTCACTAAGTGATCTGCATAATACGGTACGGTGGGGTCTTAGTCTTAAATGCTCGGGTTTAAGGGGTAATTAATATCGGAGCCATTTACAATAACTTCAGATTTCGCACGAAAATTTTTCATTAACGGCCATTGCAAATACGAACCTCGATTTTATGACAGATGACAGGACCACCGGC